>NW_027492746.1:0-71044 GCF_021521415.1 Bidens hawaiensis | reverse complement strand
GGAAGCGTAAGGAAACGGATCCCCAGCCAAAAAGGAATTTCGGGGAAGCATTCCAACCAGTCACGGAAAAAAGCTCGCGTGGACTTCTCCAAGGCCTTTAGACCTACTGCTACAAACGCAGGAAGGTCAAAATTTGCAAGGGACATTGCAGAAGCAATCGCCCCGAGGAGTGCCAAACAAATGTCCAACATTGGCACATACGATGGTCTATCCGACCCAGATGACCATCTGAACAGGTTCATTGCGGGGGGCAACCGTCAGTAACTGGACGGAACCCACGTGGTGCTACATGTTCCAGATGACTCTGGTAGGAGCAGCCAGAGCATGGTTCGACCGTTTACCGGTCCACCACATTTTATGACTGGGCAGACTTCCAGAACAAGTTCAGTCAACAGTTTAGTCAACAGAGGAAGCACACTGAGGAGCAGTGGACGATCCTCAACTGTGTGAGAGAAGAGGATGAATCCTTACTGGACTTCATCACCCGCTTCAACTCCAAGAAGCTGAGTCTGGGCAACATCAGCGAAGACCTCGTTCGCGCCGCTTTCATTCAGGGCGCTGAGTACCCAGAACTTATCCGCACTCTGACGGGTAAAGACGGCATGCCATCCACATGGGATGCCATAATGACGGCAGCCAAGCGCTTCGCCGAAACGGAGAAACAGCTGGGAAGAGATCTCCCCCAGAATACAAACCTCTACACACAGAGGACAAGGGAGAACAATGTGAGAACCGCCCGGCTAAACAAAAAGAGGCGGCAAGGTATTTGGCAGTCAAGGATAAACTTTGACACCCCCTCAAGCTCTCGCCCTCTGGTTGGCGGAAGGGACAACACGCACCCTTCGAACCGGAAAAACCGTTGGACGCCACTCACCAAGAGCGTCACGGAGATATTTGCCACGGAAAAACTGCCATGGCCAAAAGCCCCAGCGATCCGACAGAAACCCAATGCGGATCAGAGCAAGTCTTGTGACTTCCATGGGACAAAGGGCCATAGCACTGAGGAGTGCACATCCTTGAGGGACATCGTCGAGACATTCGTCAAGGATGGGAGGCTCGCACACCTCGTGGCATCTATCAAGAAGGGAGGAAGGAACGACAACAGGTACAGGGGTAACGGACGAAAGCCCGTCGACATCAGCATCAACATGGTCCATGGTAAGGTCAGAGGAAGAAAGAGACCGATGACCGAACCATGCGCATGGAAGGAAGCAGAAGTGCGCTTCCCGCGAGTGCCGGGAGGCCCAAACAAAGAAGGCCCCATTATCATTAAAAGCCAGCTGGGGCACTACATCACCTCCCGCACCCTCGTTGACAATGGCGCATCGTCGACAGTGATGTACAGGCAGTTCTTCGACAAGCTCGGTGATGAAGACAAGGAACGCCTGGAGACGGTCTACGCTTCAATGGAAGGGTTTGACGGCAGCATGAACACTCCCTTGGGCATCCTATCTTTCCCCGTCACTCTCACCGATGGGAATTATTCACGCACGGAGGATGTGGATTTTGTTGTGATGAAAAAACCACATCATACGTATGACATCCTATTCGGGAGAGACGGGATGGCAAGATTCAACGCCGTGGTATCCTCAGTCCACGGCATGATGGGATGGCCAACAACTGAAGGCGTAGCGATGATCACGGGCATTCCCCAGGTATGCATCGCATCTGTCTCCTCTAAACCCAAACCGAAGATGGCCAAACAAACCATCACTGAACCTGAACAGTGGGCATTCAATGGGAAATATCCCGATCAGGCCGTTACCATTGGCCCGACAATTGTTGATCCAACACGCACCTTACTCAAGCGCTTACTGCAGCGAAACGCAGACATCTTCGCGTGGACACCAGCCGACATGACTGGTGTACCCCGGGGAAAGGCAGAGCATAAGCTCAAATGCGATCCGGCCGTTACGCCGATCGTACAAAAGCGCAGAGTAATGGGGCCCGAGCAAACCAACGCGTGCAGAACCCAAGTCAAGGAACTCCTTGATGCGGGCATCGTGCGCGTCAGCAAATATCAAACATGGGTTGCAAATCCCGTAATGGTACCGAAGAATAACAAACAATGGCGCATGTGCATAGATTTCAAAGATTTGAATAAAGCATGCCCCAAAGATTGTTATCCGTTGCCAGAAATTGATCTCAAGGTGGATTCGGTGGCACCATTTCGCCTTAAATGCTTCTTGGATGCGTATAAGGGGTACCATCAAATCCACATGGCTGTAGATGACCAGGACAAAACCGCCTTTCGGACGCCCGATGGCACATTTTGTTATAAAATGATGCCGTTCGGACTTAAGAACGCGGGGTCCACGTACCAACGACTAATGGACAAAGAGTTTCACGCCCAAATTGGGAGAAACTTGGAAGTCTATATGGATGATTTGGTCATCAAAAGCCCCGAGCCAGAGGCGATGTTGAAAGACATTGAGGAAACTTTCAACACGCTCAGAAAGATAAACATGAAGCTCAACCCGAGCAAGTGTTCATTTGGGGTGGAAGAAGGGAAGTTCTTAGGAGTCATTATTACTAAAGATGGCTTCAGAGCGAACCCTGAAAAGGTCGAAGCCATTGTCAAAATGGAATCACCTACCACCATAAAACAGGCTCAAACACTTAATGGACGACTAGTCGCGCTTAACCGCTTTTTGGCAAACCATGCGGATAGGTCGTTCCCTTTTGTGTCAACGCTAAGAAATTGTTTAAAGAAAACGCACTTCCGCTGGACACCAGAAGCGGAAGCAGCTTTTCAGGAGATTCGATCACGCCTGATCGAACTCCCAACACTCACGGCACCACAAGCGGGGGAGGAGTTAATCTTATACCTCTCCGCAACAGATAGAGCAACCGGGGCAGTCCTGCTTGTAGAACGAAAAGGCATCCAGATGCCAATCTATTATGTTAGCCGCGTGCTGGCAGACGCGGAAACCCGGTACTCTACCCTGGAAAAACTGGTCTTGGCACTTATACACGCTTCACGCAGGTTGAGACGATATTTCCAGGGTCACCCAATCACTATTCTCACCAACTTCAAACTCTCAAATGTTCTAGGCAAACCCGAGTTATCGGGACGTCTAGCCAAATGGGCAATTGAATTGGGAGAATATGCGATTCAATACAAGCCGAGACCAGCCATTAAAGGTCAGGTCCTGGCTGATTTTATTGCAGAAGTCCCCGCTTCACGGGAGAAAGAGTGCCAGGAGGAGGTTCAACCCTCCCCAGCACACGAAATCGATGAAGTCTGGCGACTCTACACTGATGGAGCAGCTAGTAACGAGGGTTCAGGCGCAGGGTTAAAATTAACAAATCCAGCAGGACAGGAATATACTTATGCTATTCGGCTGGATTTTCCAAGTACGAATAACGAAGCTGAATATGAAGCATTCCTGGCCGGATTGAGGATTGCGCGAAAGATGGGTGTAAAAAATTTGGAAGCCCACGTAGATTCCATGCTAGTGGCAAACCAAATAAACGGGACGTACACGGCTGTGAACGACACAATGGCCCTGTACCTTGCCCAAGCCAAAGCCATCATGCGCGATTTTAATGATTGTAAAGTGATACACGTCAAGCGCAGCGAAAACAAATCTGCGGATGCGTTAAGCAAGCTTGCATCACTGGCCTTCACCCACTTGGGGAAGGACATCCGCGTGGAACTCCTCGAAACACCATCAGTCCCGCACAAGGAAATTTGTGTCATCCAAACCGGTACAGAAACATGGATGACCCCAATAATAAAATATCTTGAAGCAGGAACGTTACCAGAGTCGAAGTCACAGGCAAGAAAACTACGCTGTAAAGCACTGAATTATCAGCTGGTCAATGACACCCTTTACAGACGTAACTTTCTTGGCCCATTGTTAAGATGCGTGGACAACCAAGATGCTGACTACCTCCTAAGGGAGGTTCACGAAGGCATCTGTGGAGTACACGCAGGCCCCCGCGCTGTGGTAGCCAAGCTAAACAACGCGGGATACTTCTGGCCGGGGATGCATATGGACGCGTTGGCATACATCAGAAAATGCAGATCTTGCCAGCTTTACGCACCCAACACGCATCGCCCGAAAAACGAACTTGTTCCTGTCACTTCCTCGTGGCCATTTCAGAAGTGGGCCATTGACGTGACAGGCCCATTTCCAACAGCAGCTGGGAATGTTCAGTTCCTAGTGGTAGCCATTGACTACTTCACCAAATGGATAGAAGCGAAACCTTTAGCCCAAACAACCGCAAAGCATATCAAAAAATTTATTTGGGAATTTATTATTTGTCGTTTTGGACTTCCACAGAATTTGGTAAGCGACAATGGCACCAACTTTGCTGACAAGAAGCTACAGCATTGGCTGAAAGAACTTCAAATCACCCACACCTTTACCTCAGTGGCACACCCGCAAGGTAACGGTGAGGTGGAAAGAGCAAATAAGAGCATCGTCGAAGGCATAAAGAGAAGACTCTTGGAACATAGATCCGGTTGGGTGGACGAGCTTCCACACGTCCTTTGGGCAAACAGAACGCTGAAGAAGACCAGTACGGGAGAAACCCCGTTCAGTCTCACTTATGGCACTGAAGCCATGATCCCAGTCGAAATCGGTTTACCCTCACCAAGGGTCTTAATCCAACCAGAAGACAATGATGCGGAAAGACGGTTAGACCTTATGCTAACCGAAGAGCGCAGAGACTTAGCCGCCGTGCGTGAAGAAAACTACAAACGACAAATGCAAAAATACTACAACACGCGGGTAAAACTCTGCAACTTCAAGGAAGGAGACTACATACTGCGTAACAACGAGGCTTCGAACCAACAACGCCCAGGAAAGTTGGCCCCGATTTGGGAAGGGCCATACATTATCAAAGAAGTTCTGGGAAAGGGCGCGTACCGGCTCGAAAGGCTCGATGGCACTCCCATCCCTAGAACATGGAATGGAGCTCAATTACGCAAATGTTATATGTAGATCAATTCCAACTTGTAAAGAAAAGGCCTAGAGCCACTTCTAATGGAAATGATTCTCCTTTCATGATGTATTAATAGCTTGTAACCTATGAACTTCCCTTACGGGAAGAAGTAGTTGCGTGTGGAAGGCGGCAATACCCGCATAAACACAACGCCAAAATGTCAAAGTTCTAAGAAAAACCTACACGCAGGTCAGATGTAGGTAAAGTTTAGCCATCCTTGTAAGTGCAAGTGACGGTCTTACCCGCACAATCACGAACAAGGAAGCCAAACTTAACTTACCGTCTACCACGTTAAAAGGTTAACTTATGAACACTTAAAAGGATAAGAAAAACCTACACGCAGGTCAGATATAGGTCTAAAGTTAAAGCCATCCTACTAAGTGCAAGTGACGGTTACACCCGCACAATCACGAAAGAGGAAGCGAAAACTTTAGTCCATTATCAACCACGTTCAAAGGTTTAACTTAACGCCTTAGAAATTTCGAAAAGGAAAACCTACACGCAGGTCAGATAGAGGGTAAAGATTAGCCATCCTACCAAGTGCAAGTGACGGTTTTACCCGCACAATCACGAAGGAGGAGGCGAAACTTTAACCCATCATCAACCACGTTCAAAGGTTCTTATTCTAAACACTTGGGAAATTGCTAATTTAAACTAAGTATGCAAGTCATAAGTTTATAAAGCAAAGAACCCAAGGAATTAACAATCTTATACGCAAAGAGATTAATATTTCACAATCAATTACAAGAATGGCTGGGTAACTACCCGCCTAAAAGAAATCTATACAAGGCTGTCTATCCTAGCAGGGGGAAGGGATCTTCAAGATCAGGCTTCAGGGCCACCTCCGCTTGGACCAGCACCGTCAGAGCGCGGCTGCCCAAGGAAAGCCTTAAGGATGCTTAGCCCATCATCAGCAGCAGCAGCTTCATTCACCTTCTCCACCACTGGATGCGGGAAGGCAGCGTACTGATTCACAGCTTGGTCATAAGCAGCTTCAGTATTAACATTGAATAAAGGGAAGTTGGAGGGCGGAAAGCCTCTCTCAGCAAACCCTAGACCAAGCAGGAAGCCAGTCTTCTGCCCATCCTCATGAGAAGCGTTGAGGGCTGCGCTCATTGCATCGTCGTAAGAGGTCTCTGAAAGGACCCGACGCACAACCTACAAAAGAATATTACAAGTTAGAACATTTTCTAATTACGAGCGGAAAGCGTAAAGAAAAAGATAAAGATACCTCAGGCAACGCTTCTCGAAGCAGCCATTGGAGGGTAGCTTGACTTTCTTTGTAAGCACGTTCGGCTCCGCTTTTATCAAGGTTGGCAAGTTGAACTTCCTTGGCGGCAGCTTCTTCGACGCTTTTGAGTTTCCTTTCAGTACGGTCAAGCATACCCCTCTGGTCAAGGATCTCCTGCAGCTTCTTGGCATCTTCCATTGCCAAGGCGTCATGAGCATGCTGAAGAGCCTTTAATTTGCATTTAAGCTGCTCATTCTCTTCGCGAAGTGGCTCAACAACAGCTTCAGCCTTGGCAGCCCTCTCAGTTGAGTTTCGCGCAGTCTCCTTGGCCAGCCGAAGCTGTTCATTCACAGCTTGGGCAGCCTTGGAGCGGGCCTCGAGTCGCGCCTGGACTTCAACCTCGAGGGCCTTGAATGCCTTCTCCTTCTCGGCTGCGGCAGCGGCCAACTGCCGGTTCTCCTCCCGAAGAGCCCGCGCTTCAGATACATCTTTGGCGCGAGCTGCTTTTAACTTGTCGTTTTCACGACAAAGCAGCTCGACGCGGGGCTGCGTTCGGGCCTGGAGAACCCGAAGCTCATTGGTTAGCCTACCCTCTTGGTAGCTAGCCATGGCTTCCCCCAACGCACCATGAGGAGCAGCGTGGCGAGCCCAGTCCACGCACTCCACAGGGGTGCGAAGGGTTGTTCCTCGGCGTATGTTCCATCTTGGAACATACACTTCATTGGAATCCGACACTGCAAAAGAAACAAAGGCAGTTAGGAAAAGATGACAAAAATATACAAAGAAAAAAGAACCCTACGTACCTGTAGGGTCAATAACAGGCCGATAGCCGCCAAACCCATCACCTGAACCTAAAGGAAATCCATCCAACAGGTCAGGCAGACGGGAAGGTGGCATAGATCGGCGGGAAGCCCGGCGCGTACCTGATGGTCCGGCCGTCGGTGCCGGTGGCGCAGGTATAGTGGCAGCCGCCGTGGTAGCCATTGTTGGCGCCGTCTCCTCAGCAACAGTAACCGCCGGCTCCGTGAAAGATGCTGTAAAAATTGCACTCACGGCCGGCGGAGACACCTTCTCAGCTGGAACAGCCTCAGGAAGGCTGGAACCAGCGGAAGCAAGCGTAGACGCCTGGGTCGACGCCTCGGGAAGGCTGACCGAGCCTACCGTCATTGGCGGGGGAATACTTACTCCAACTCCACCCTGGAATGCGTCAACATCCACACCTGCACAAGCAAAAGTGTTAGGAAAATTTATTTGAAACAACAAATATAGACAGGAATTATGGGGGTACTTACGGGGTTTCTTGAGCTTGAACGCACGGACGAGCGGGGGCGAACCCGATGGAGCCGGCCTCTTGACACCGGTAACCGTCGTCGTCGCTGCCTCCCCGGAGGTAACACCTGCAGCCTCCGGAGCGGTGGTCTCCTCACCACCGGGCTTCCCCGCCACCTCTGCGTTATCTGACTCCGAGTCAGATAGGACTACCGGGTCGGCCGTAGAGGCCACTTTCTCCTTACCTCTCCCGACGGCAGCCTTTTTCTTCCGCACCAGTGGAGGACCTTCTGCGGATTCCTCAGAAGAAGAAATGTCATGAACTCCAGCAGCAGGCACAGCATTGAGAGGTTCAGGGTAGAAGATAGGCTTACCTGGCCGTCGGTGGCTCAGGATCTCTTGGCCTGGCGGGTAAACCTCCACGAACCGACCCGCAGTCTGCTCTAAGATGGGCAACTCGTTCTCGTCCAGAGCACGAGTACCCATCCGCGCAGGACCATCTTCCTCCCGCGGATTCAGGAGCGACTGAAGATCGTTACCCTCTGAAATCAACAAGAAAGTTAGAAAAAATCGTAGTCAGCAAAAAAGAAACAAGACATACCATAAGGGGTAGAGTTCGAACCATATTCAAGGACGATCGGAACCTTATCCGCATTCGCCGCCTTCCACACCCGGCTCATCCCCAGCATCACCATCGCCAACTCCGGAAAACGGAAAACCGGGGACTGGACCCGGGATATCTTCGCGAACCATTCCGCCTCCTCGTAGTTGATGGCGGGAAGGTTCGGAAGCGGCTGGCCATTCTTGAACTTCATGGCAATAGGGATGGCTCGAGCGGATATAAAGAAGAACTCTCTTCTCCATGAGCGAAGACTCCGCTCGGTGGTACAAATCTTTAAACCCTTGATACGGGTTGTAAGAGTGTACCACCCTTGGATGCACCTCCAAGTATAGAAGGTCATCAGGCGGTCAACAAGGGGCTCAAGGCCCAATATCCGGCACACCCACTCAAAGTGCCGGACCTTGGCAATGGCCATGGGGTGCACCTCTGTCAGGTGCACACCGTGCCTCTCTAGGACACGGTACACAAACTTTGTCAACGGAAACCTAAGGTTCCCGTAGACAAAGAATGCAGCATAAACCCCGATTTTGCCACTAGGGGCATCGTACACAGTATGGTGGGGCTCAGGAAACTCAGGCTCGAGAGACTCGAGCATGAACTTCCTGACGATATACTGGTACAGCTCGACGGGAAGATAACACTGGCATTCGCCAGCAGTCTTCTGATCATCAGCATCGTGAGAAGACATGGTGGAAGAAAGAAGAGATTTCAGAGCAATGCTTTACTGAAAAAGAGAAATTCGCCGGAAATTACTAGAGAAGAAGAGATGAAAGTGGAAAGTGTGAATTGCAAATAACCTTCTCCCCCTTTATATAGCAATCGCAATTAATGCGATGAATTTAATACGGAAGAGAGAGAAATCAAAGGTGCAATGAAACTATGACGCGTGGCAAAAGCAAACTGGCAACAGCTGTCAAAAAGGACGTGTGCCAGAGATTTCGCGGCTACGCGCCCGAAATCCCGTGCCCACGCGCCTGAAAAAGCAACTGGAATGACCACATAATGTCATGTCGCCATAACTTCTGGCACGTCCTGACACAGTCAGAAGAAACCGTCGCACGACGTTTGAGGTATTGGGTTGTTATCCATCCAACTCTTCAAATTTCAAAATTTAAAAATTTGAAGACCAAGGTTCAAAAAAGTAAGCGGGAAAATATCCCTTACCTTGGCAAACAAGTAACCATAAGCCGGGTGTGGGTACAGTGTAAAGGCAAAACCCTTCACATACCTAACACCCGCAGGGAATTGAAGCCAAAATATTTGGCAACCAAGTAACCATAAGACGGGTGCGGGTACAGTGTAAAGGCAAAACCCTTCACATACCTAGCACCCGCAGGGAATGGACGCCAGGAATACCTTGGAAGTAAAGTAACCGTAAGACGGACGCAGGTACAGTGTAAAGGCAAAACCCTTCACATGCCTAGCACCCGCTGAGAATTGAAACCAGGAAGGATCTTCTGGGCAATGCTTGTGAAAACGGAAGTAATATCCCCGCATTGCGGGAACATCGAGTACTACGTTGTTTGAGGCTCCAAGATGGAATTGGTGGTTTAAACATAATTGATCACTATGTTCAAAAACTACCAGAACCACAGGGAAAATCGGCACAACTAAGACTCAATGCTCCTGACTTGCGAGGAGGTTACAGACCTACCCGCATCATACCCAAAGACCAAGCAGGAAACTCGGGAATTTCTGCAAGTGACAAGGACTTCCGCGGGAAGAACCCCCATGGAAAACCTTACAAAAACCCCTTTTCAAAACCCTTTGCTTAAGTCCAAAAGTTCACCTCACTTTATTAGACATTCGTGAGAAGAACATTGGACTGGGGGGACTTGAAGAGGTAGGTCCCAGCAGGGCTCAGTTGGTCCCGCATGACTCACCTTGAACAGGGATGTCTGCGCAAAGACCATCTACTCCCGCAGGACCCACCATGCTCAGAGAAGCCTACGCGCAGTATGCAAGCTGCATACGCAGGGAAAAGCCTCCCAATGGTAAAGTAACCCGCCTGTTCCCGCAGTTGCGGATACAAGCCATCAGGGAAGGCTACCCGCACAGCATAGCTACACGCAGGCTTAACACTTACAAATATTCAGTGTCACCTGAAAGAATGAGCAAAGGCGGGAGGGGGAAAACTCCCGCCAAAATGGGCCAGTCCGTATGATGGAGGATCTTTTGCGTGATACCTGACGAGGTAAAGACAAAAGATCTGACCAAGAATGCGACAGCTCACTGACAGCAGCGTGGCAGACAGCACGCCACAGCACTGTGACCAATAGCCGCCGCCTGCCCACCAACTCCTGCCAGACCACGTGCCTAGCCTGCAGTTGGTAGAAGACGAAGAGTGCACGGCACGCCTGCTCTGTGTCAGCCGCTACCTATCCACCACTCACAGGTAGGGCACGTGCATAGGTTACAGTTGGTAGCGTGTTGGGCCGGCTAAACCCCTTGGAAACCCACCTTCGGCTATAAAAGACAGCAAATGGTATTATCATTTCATCATCTACTATCTCGTATAACTTACTTGATAACTGCTCTAATAGTATTCATACACTTTTATATTCAAAGAGCAATATAGACTGATTCTCACGCCGGAGGGTGGTCACAAGGAGGAACCCCCCCCTTCTCAGTGACGAGCTTACGGTGTCTGTTTTGCAGGTTCCCTGAAGTACAACTTACTCTGCTGGACCTAACCTTCGTGGGAAACATTACTTAGCCCCCAGATTACCTATAATCTGCCCGGGGTCATTTAGTGTTTCTTCAAAAATATGCCTTAATTGAGTTTCCCCCCACTTTTTAACACAAAAATAATTTGACTTCCCTCCAACTTAAACCCAATTAGATTTCATCCCAAAACAATTAACTCCCCACTTTCTCACATGTTGATCTCTCTCTTTTCTCATGAATGAATAACGAATACTTCAAAGGTAATTCATCAATCAATTTCTTTAACTAAATCTAGATGACTAGTTTTGATGTATATCTAATTAACATCTATGGTCTGATTTTTGAGATTATTTACTTTATCTTTTATACTTTGTTCCATCATGCATACCAAGTGTTTGATAAAATGTCTAAGTGAGTTTCCGTGTATTCATGTATAGTTATTTATTTATTTTGCTTATAATAGATAAATTTTGAATATTTTGCAAATATAAAGTGGTTAAATTTGACTTGTAGATTTCTAAACGGTAGGAAAATTGTTTTGGTGTGAGTTTGAAATGTTGTTGCCATATAAATGTAGGTTATTGCAATATGATTATTGATTGTTGAATCAACATGTATTCTGTGAATGAATTTTGGTTTTGTTATATTTATTCTAATTAAGCTTTCTTTTTTTTTTTTCTTTTGCAAATCATGGCTTTCTTTATGCAGGTTTGCTAAAGTGGATATTCTATGGAGATGTAGTAAGTTGAAGCACATAGACCTTGCTTTAAGTTAATTGAGAACAATTGCATCATCTATTAAGGTAAGGCTAATTGGCAATTCTTGAAAGTTTTGCAATTTTTGAATTGTATATTTGCATGAACTTGTTGTATATTGTTAGTGCTAGGTGCATAAACCAAGAGCCCGAACAAATTCATGTGCTTTATTTTCACTTGATAAACTACCTGAGCAATTTGCAACACGATAACTGAAACCGAAGTGTCAGCAGCGGTGGTTGCTGAGCCACCCGACTAACTGAAGCACCTTGTCAATGGCGGCCCGAGCATCCTTATGAATCAAATGCTAAATATGTGCCAAAGCGATGCTCTCGATAGTTTGTACGAGTTCTACATTTTTTTGTTGATTAAACATCTTGATTAGTTGATTATGTCTTCATTCCTATCAGGATAATTTTTTGTCATCTATGTACAATTATGCAGGTTTATTGGTGGGTCCAATTGCTGCTTTGATTCTTATTATAGGAATTAGGGAATGTGTATTGATTTTAGCTTTTGTTTCCTACAAGTATGTTCTTATTTCCACAATCTTTTGTAAAATTATGTTGTTTTTTTGATATATTATATAATTTGTTTGTTTTATTAATTATTATGTTTTAACAAATTTCTAGGTACAAGTAGTTCAATCTCAAAATGGAAGAACATTTGAAAAATGAACAGACGACATGAGAAGACTTGGAACAATGAATGAAAAAAATGAAAAACTGGCGTATGGAAGATGACAAGATTCAAAAATTAAGATTAGTGCTATATTGTAAACCTTTTAAATTTAAGTTATCGCATTTGTGATTGATTTGTGAAACATGGTTTATATTATATATAAATTTTTCTGCATTTTTAGCATAACATATCTTGATTTTTTTTAATTATGGAATTTATTTTAGGAATATGCTGGAAAAAAAATGTAAACTAAAATGTGTAGGAAATCTAAAAAATAAAAAAAAAGAAAATAATTAGATTGCGTTAGAAATGCGTAAGAAAGTACATTAAGATGCGTAGAAAATGTGTAAGAAAGTGAAAAAACATGTTTTAATTATTTGTGTTAGAAATGCGTTGGAAACTTCCAACGACATTTTTTGTAGGTAAAGTGTTGGAAAATGTGTTGGAACTGCGTAGTAAAATATTTTTCACGAGGCTTTTTCCCACATACCCGTTTTTGTTGGAAATGTGTTGGAAACAGTGATTTCTTACACATTTCCAACGGAAAATGGTGTAAGAAGTCGACCAGTTTTCTAGTAGTAATTAGTATATTAACCCAAATACTTGTTTGTATTGCATTGTAATCGAAGCATGGGTATTTAAACAAAAGTAATCATCAACTTTTTGTTTTAAATAAGTTATATCGCATTTTGAAACATACTATTAATAGATTTAGCATTATAGAAAAAATTAACAGGATTTTTTCTTAATCCACAAATAGAGATGGGAAAAAAACTTGGTTCTGTATATGACCCGATCTCACCCGACCCATGGGTACAAACTTAGAAAACCCCGGTGCCGTACATTTACTATATTCACCCACATACTTGTTTATACTGCGTTGTAATCGAAGCATGGGTATTTAAACAAAAGTAACTATCAACTTTTTTGTTTTAAATAGGTTATATCGCATTTCAAATTATATTATTAATAGATTTAGTACTGTAGAAAAAATTTACAGGATTTTTTCTTAATCCACAAGTAGAGATGGGGAAAAAAACTCGGTTTTGTACCTGAACCCGTCTCACCCGACCCATGGGTACAAACTTAGAAAAAACTTGATTCCGTACTTTTTGTTATATTCACCCAAATACTTGTTTGAACTGCGTTGTGTTCAAAGCATGGGTGTCTACACAAAAGTAACTATCAACTCTTATGTTTTAAATAAGTTATATCGCATTTTGAAACATATTATTAATAGATTTAGTATTATAGAAAAAATTAAAAGGATTTTTTCTTAATCCACAAGTAGAGATGGGAAAAAAACCTGGTTCCGTACCTGACCCGGTCTCACCCGACCTGTGGGTACAAACTTAGAAAAATCGTTTTCCCGGTCTCACTCGCCCATGGGTACAAACTTAGAAAAATTATATTCGGACCCGCCGGAAAGATTAAAACCCAGACCTGACCCGACCAAGACCTGATAAAAACCCGGTTAAAAACCCGACTATACCCGAAACCGGTTACTACCCGACCCGGTTCTTAACTTTTATTAACCTTACCCAAAATCAGTTTGTGACATCTGCCCCGATCCGACCCGACCCAGGTACCCGTTTCTCTGACCCGATCTCTCTTTTATTATTTAATATTTATACTTATATTTTACTTTTAATAATAATATATATTTTCCTTCCCGCCTCTCTCTCTCTTTCTCTCCGCCGTCCCGTCCCTCTTCCTTCTCTCTTTCCGCCTTCTTTTCCCTCTTGTCGCCGTCCCGCCCTTACGCCTTGTTTCCCTCCTCTTTGCTTGTCCTTTGGTTCTTCCCGCCTAAGGATGTCTGCAGCTCCACGCGCCAGACTCCTTACATGGAAGCCTGCGTGAAGACATCTTGTTCCTGCGATGCGTAAAGAGAACTCTTCTCGCAGCGCGCTAAGAATGCATGTTCTTCCCGCAATGCGCTAAGCATGTATGTTCTTCCCGCGATGCGCTTAGAATTCTTGTTCTTCACGCAGCACGCTAAGGATTTGTGATTCTTCCCGCAGTGCGCTAAGGATTGTTGTGCCAGCCTTCGCGCTCGCGCACTCAGCCTTCCCGCGCTTAACCCTTGTATCTTCTGTTTAAATCTAGCCGTTTGCTTTTGTGTTGTCTTATCTTCTGTGCTGTTGACCTAACCTATCTAATGTCTGAATAGTTACTTTCGGCGCAGCATGCGTACCAACCCCCATTGGTTGGTAGAAAAAGTGACTGACATTATCTTTTGAGATCTGCTTTTGCCAAGCTTTATCCAGTACCTTTATCTGAACCGCCCATGCCTGTTACTGTTCCCTGTCAGCTTTATCTTGCCCCCTGCAGCTGCCATATCTTTTGATATCTTTTGCTTTTGGAATCTTTTACTTTTTGAGATCTTTTCCCCTTTTTCTAGGGATTGTGTTCCCTAGGGTTTCTCTATAAATAATAACATTATTTTTCCTAACACTACACACACAAAACACTTAATCTCTCTTATTCTCTTCCTTCCTTTTTGCTCTCTGCCGTTGTTCTTCAGCCGCCTCCCTCCTCTCTTGCCTCCGTTTTCTCCTCTCCTCTGCCCTGTTTTCCGGTAATATATTATATATAATAGTTTACTTATTAATTATGCTAACTTATAATCAAGACTTAAAACCAATCGTTAAAACAATAATCTTATTTATAGGTTAACTTGTGCTTGTTTAAAGTTGGTTCTTGCTTTATCTATCACCGCATCGTTTATCATGTGAGTTATCTCGTATCTAATCCCTTTTATTTTAAATGCTTTGGGATGTTCATGTGTTCATACAAAACTTGAGTCTTAAACTTGTTTATGAACTTTAGTCGCGCAGTATCCCATGTGTTGAGGACGTTTACTTGGCTGTTTATTTGTATGTGTGTATCATTAACCGCTTTGTTCGGCCTATTCCGCAGTTCCGTTGGTACCATTAGTTGAACACGGGAGACCTATCGTTTACGGTTTTCTTTGTTTACACTTGCACAGATGTTTTCTCGTTTTTATGCTCAATTGGGAGCATGGATTGAACTATGATCTATGAACTATCTTAGGCTTGATCACAATCTGATTACACCCTTGTTAAACTCTAGACATACACGTGTTGCGCGCAGATTTACTATGATTATCTATGATTATCTATTAAACTTGATTTCTCACCAACACGCAAGTGTTTGACGTTTATTTTAACACATGTTCAGGTTTGCAGTAGCTGTTTTGGAGCTTGTGGACACGTAGGACGTTTTTACTTTTGGACCTAGAATTAAAATGTATCAAGACAAGTTAATGTTGTTTGAATGTTATAATTTATAATATATTGATTTATGTTTGATTTATGTTTTTTATTTTCCCCGCTGCGCGTGCGCGATAAAATGTGTATTAATAAATATTGACACCAATAGTGTCGCGAGTAATGAAGCAATATGTGGCGCCCCGATGTATAATCCGCCTTTGGTCGGGGTGTTACAGATTGGTATCAGAGCTCGTTGACTTTAGGATAGGTGGTTAGACGTAACGGCCTAGAATACCTAAGAGTCCCTTCTCGCGCATGAGAGAAATCTCATGTTTGCGCGCTTATTGTTAATTACTCGTTATTTATGAATATGCTCGCACTTGCGCAGTATATGATTTTATGTTCTATTTCGCGATATTTCGATTTTTGTTGAATTTCGATTTTTATTGATTTTACTTACATATTCGTTTGTTGGGATTTGAAGATCCGAAAAGTCATGGTGATACATGAATAGTTGATTTTCAATTTCCATTTACGATTATGTTCTGAGGTTGGAGACTTGAAAAGTCATGGTGATACATGAATTGTCAACCTCCAATACTCATTTTCTTGTATATTTTATATTGAAGATTGGAAAGTCATGGTGATACATGAATCGTCAATCTCCAATACTCGTTTACTAGCTATTTTAAATTGAGAACTCGGAAAGTCACGGTGATACGTGAATTGTCGGTTCTTGATTCGAATTTGTTACCTTTATTAAGTCTGCATTTAGGATCATTTATTTTACTTTAACTTTTGATAGTATCTAACTCCGTGAAACCAAGCTTTATAAGATTAAAACTTTGCGCTAAAACCAAGATATTAACTAAAATTAAAATTTTTATAGAATGCCTCCGCTATCTCGCCGATTTCAGAGAAGAGAAGCCTCGCGCATGCGTAGACAGCAACGTTCCCAGGAAATGGCCGCCGCAATAGCCCAAGCTTTGAGCCAAAACAATGCTAATACCTCCAGTTATAACATTAAGTCCTTTAATGCGGGTAACCCTCCGAAGTTCACAGGTCTTGAAGGAGCCACCGTGATGCTCCAATGGCTCGAAAAGATTGAAAACACTTTCCTCCATACCCAATGCCCCTCAGACAGACGAACCCTATATGCTTCCAGCGTCCTGGAATCCAGAGCGCTTACATGGTGGAATGGAGTAGCTCATGCGCGTGGCGCAGAGGCTGCTTCTAGCATGACATGGGAGGAATTCAAGGAAATTCTTACGCGAGAATTCTGCCCTCCCAACGAAGTTAAGCGCCTGGAGGAAGAATTCTGGAACTTGAAGCAATACAGTGGCGAAGCGCGCGAGTACGCGACGCGCTTCCACGAGCTAAGCTTACTGGTCCCTCACCTTGTTACCCCTTCACGCCGAGCAATCGAGAAATTCCTTGGGGGTCTCCCCATGGAAATTCAAGATTCTGTATGGGCCAGAAACCCAGTTACCCTCTCTGACGCCATCGAGTTGGCCGCTGTGCTCAGCGACAACCATGTCAGAGCAGGAACCCTGTTCCTGCGGGGAACTGAGAAGACCAAACTCACCAAGACTGCCCCTGAACCAACAGAAACCAAACCAGAACCCTCAAACCGTAACAACCTCAAGCGCAGGCGCAAAGCCTATGCGCTTACCAACCCGCCCATTACCCAACAACCCATTTACCAACCTCCAGTTTACGCGCCTAACCCACTGTCAACCTACCCAGCACCTCCTGTAGTCCACAACTATGCCTTAACCAATCCAGCACTTACTGCCCCGCCAACTAAGAAACCTTACACAGGAAACCAACCCTTTTGCCCAACCTGTAGACTTCATCACCCACCTCAAGTCCCGTGTCGACAATGTAACCGATGTGGCCGCGTAGGTCACTCCGTTGAGTACTGTAGAACCCCTCCCTCCAATCCGATTGCGCCAACACCACCAGCCTACCCGCAGAACCCACAGCCAACTTACCAAAACCCACGACCCAGATCGTGCTTTAACTGCGGTGATCCAAGTCATTTCCGGAACGCGTGCCCAAGGCTACAAGTTCAGATTACTCAAGCGAATCCGGTGAACCAAATTTCGAACCAAGTGACGCGTGGCCGAGCTTTTAACATAACCGCGCACCAAGCGCAAGCGAATAACGACGTAGTTAATGGTACATTTTTGCTTAACGGATTTTATGCATCTATGCTTTTTGATACTGGCGCCGATAGAAGTTTTTATCTCTCGCGCCTTTGAGCGGAAGCTTGCGCGACCGCGCGATAACTTAAAAGAAGATTTTTCAGTTGAATTGGCTAATGGCGAAACTGTTTTAATAAGCTCGGTAATTAAAGATTGCACGCTTAACCTTAACGAAAACGATTTTCTGATCGACCTCATCCCTATGCCTCTTGGAAGCTTTGATGTTATCATTGGTATGGACTGGCTCTCGAAGAATCGCGCCGAAGTTATTTGCGCCAAGAAATTGATTCGCATACCTCGAGAAAATGGTGATCTTCATATCTACGGCGAAAAACCCTCCAGTGGTCTTAAGCTTATGTCTTGCGCCGAAGCCCAAAGACTCATGCGGAAGAAGTGTATTGCATTTCTAGCCCATGTGGTTAAACCCGATGAAGGAAAGAAGCTTCGCGATATCCCTGTTGTGCGTGATTTTCCTGAAGTTTTTCCTGATGATCTTCCTGGTATCCCTCCCGCTCGTGAAGTCGAGTTTCGTGTTGATCTTGTCCCTGGTGCTTCCCCCGTTGCTAAATCTCCTTACCGTCTTGCACCCGCTGAGATGCAAGAATTGGCCAGCCAACTTCAAGAGTTGACTGCTAAAGGATTCATTCGCCCTAGCTCTTCGCCCTGGGGTGCTCCGGTGTTGTTCGTTAAAAAGAAAGATGGATCGTTTCGCATGTGTATTGATTACCGCGAGTTGAACAAACTCACCATTAAAAACCGGTATCCCTTACCGCGTATTGACGACCTCTTTGATCAACTCCAAGGTGCCTCCTGTTTCTCGAAGATCGATCTCCGTTCTGGTTATCATCAGTTGCGTATCCGCGATGAAGATGTTCCGAAGACTGCTTTTCGTACTCGTTATGGCCATTTTGAATTCTTGGTCATGTCCTTCGGTCTAACCAACGCACCCGCCGTTTTCATGGATCTTATGAATCGGGTGTGTAGGCCTTTCTTGGATAAATTCGTGATCGTGTTTATCGATGATGTTCTGGTGTATTCTAAGACCAAGGCCGAGCATGAGCAACATCTCCGGTTGGTGTTGCAGAAGCTTCAAACCGAGCAACTCTATGCTAAGCTTTCCAAGTGTGAATTTTGGTCTGATGAAGTACAGTTTCTTGGTCATGTTGTAAACAAGATGGGTATTCATGTCGACCCATCCAAGATTGAAGCAATCAAGAACTGGATTACGCCATCCTCTCCTTCCGAGATCCGTTCTTTTCTGGGCTTAGCTGGTTATTACCGGCGCTTCATTTCGAACTTCTCGAAGATCGCTTTGCCTTTAACAGCTCTAACGCACAAAGGTAAACCGTATATTTGGGGCTCGAAGCAAGAAGAAGCCTTTCTAACGCTCAAGCGTTTGTTGTGTGAAGCTCCTGTTCTTGCGCTACCTGAGGGTAATGATGATTTTGTCGTGTATTGCGATGCATCCAACCAAGGTCTCGGTTGTGTTCTTATGCAACGAGGCAAGGTTATCGCTTACGCATCAAGGCAACTCAAGGTTCATGAAAAGAATTATACAACTCACGACCTCGAGCTTGGTGCAGTTGTTTTTGCCTTGAAGATCTGGAGACACTACCTTTATGGTACTAAGTGTATCCTCTACACTGACCATAAAAGCCTTCAGCATATCTTTGATCAAAAGGAACTTAACATGAGGCAACGCCGATGGAACGAACTCATCGGCGATTACGATTGTGAGATCCGGTATCACCCTGATAAGGCTAATGTGGTAGCCGATGCGCTCAGCCGAAAACCCTGCCAACTTAACTGTATCTTGCCGCGCACCCAGCTTCACTTCGCGCCGATTCAAAGCAACCTTGAATCGCGTATTCGTGACGCGCAGCGCGCATCCATCAGAAATGGTAACCTTCGCGCCGAGTTAGCGTGTGGCGCGGAAGCACTCTTTGTCCCTAATCTGAGTGGAATTCTCTGCAATCTCAATCGCATCTGGATCCCTTGTGATGAGAATCTTCGCGCTGATATCCTGAGTGAAGCGCACAAATCTCGGTATTCTATTCATCCCGGCGCTGATAAGATGTACAAGGATTTGCGCATTACTTATTGGTGGCCTGGCATGAAAAAGGATATTGCTGTGTTCGTAGCTAGATGCCTGACTTGTTCTAAAGTGAAAGCTGAACACCAACGCCCATCTGGTTTGCTCGAACAACCAGAAATTCCTACGTGGAAATGGGAAGGTATAGCGATGGACTTTATTACCAAGTTACCTTTGACAGCAAGCAAACATGATAGCATTTGGGTAATAGTGGATCGATTGACTAAATCTGCTCACTTTCTGCCCATTCGTGAAAACTACCGTGTTGAGCATCTCGCGCAGCTTTATGTCAAGGAAATCGTCTGCCGCCATGGTACTCCTTTGAGCATCATATCCGATCGCGATGGCCGTTTTATATCTCGCTTTTGGAAATCTCTCCAATCTGCGCTAGGAACTCGCTTGGACATGAGTACGGCATATCATCCTCAGACTGACGGTCAGTCTGAGCGAACTATTCAAACTCTTGAGGATATGCTCCGATCTTGTGTTCTTGATTTTGGAGGTAATTGGGATTCACACCTGCCTTTGATCGAGTTTTCTTATAATAACAGCTATCATTCCAGTATTGGTATGGCCCCATTTGAAGCACTTTACGGTCGTAAATGCCGCTCCCCGATTTGTTGGAGCGAAGTGGGTGAAACTCAAATCACAGGACCCGAACTTGTTCAAGAGACAACCGATAAAATCGCCAAGATCCGTGATCATTTGCTGACTGCCAGAAGCCGACAGAAGAGTTACGCAGATCGTAGGCGAAAGCCTCTCGAATTTCAAGTTGGTGATCTTGTTCTCCTCAAAGTGTCGCCTTGGAAAGGTGTTGTCCGCTTTGGGAAGAAGGGTAAGCTTGCTCCTCGTTATGTTGGTCCATTCAAGATTCTCGCGCGTGTGGGAAAAGTTGCCTACAGACTTGACCTGCCGCTCGCGCTCAGTAATGTGCATCCAACGTTCCATGTTTCCAATCTCAAGAAGTGTTTAGCTGACGAGAACCTTCACATTCCACTTGATGAAGTTCAAGTTGATGAAACTATGCATTTCGTTGAGAAGCCTGTTGAGATTATGGATCGCGAGGTTAAGCAAACCAAGCGCAGTCGTATCCCTATCGTGAAAGTTCGCTGGGAGTCCAAGCGCGGAGCCGAGTTTACATGGGAAAGGGAAGATCAAATGAAGATCAAGTACCCGCACCTGTTCTCTGCGCAACCTACTTCGAGATAAATTTCGGGACGAAATTTCTTAAAGTAGGGGAGACTGTGACATCTGCCCCGATCCGACCCGACCCAGGTACCCGTTTCTCTGACCCGATCTCTCTTTTATTATTTAATATTTATACTTATATTTTACTTTTAATAATAATATATATTTTCCTTCCCGCCTCTCTCTCTCTTTCTCTCCGCCGTCCCGTCCCTCTTCCTTCTCTCTTTCCGCCTTCTTTTCCCTCTTGTCGCCGTCCCGCCCTTACGCCTTGTTTCCCTCCTCTTTGCTTGTCCTTTGGTTCTTCCCGCCTAAGGATGTCTGCAGCTCCACGCGCCAGACTCCTTACATGGAAGCCTGCGTGAAGACATCTTGTTCCTGCGATGCGTAAAGAGAACTCTTCTCGCAGCGCGCTAAGAATGCATGTTCTTCCCGCAATGCGCTAAGAATGTATGTTCTTCCCGCGATGCGCTTAGAATTCTTGTTCTTCACGCAGCACGCTAAGGATTTGTGATTCTTCCCGCAGTGCGCTAAGGATTGTTGTGCCAGCCTTCGCGCTCGCGCACTCAGCCTTCCCGCGCTTAACCCTTGTATCTTCTGTTTAAATCTAGCCGTTTGCTTTTGTGTTGTCTTATCTTCTGTGCTGTTGACCTAACCTATCTAATGTCTGAATAGTTACTTTCGGCGCAGCATGCGTACCAACCCCCATTGGTTGGTAGAAAAAGTGACTGACATTATCTTTTGAGATCTGCTTTTGCCAAGCTTTATCCAGTACCTTTATCTGAACCGCCCATGCCTGTTACTGTTCCCTGTCAGCTTTATCTTGCCCCCTGCAGCTGCCATATCTTTTGATATCTTTTGCTTTTGGAATCTTTTACTTTTTGAGATCTTTTCCCCTTTTTCTAGGGATTGTGTTCCCTAGGGTTTCTCTATAAATAATAACATTATTTTTCCTAACACTACACACACAAAACACTTAATCTCTCTTATTCTCTTCCTTCCTTTTTGCTCTCTGCCGTTGTTCTTCAGCCGCCTCCCTCCTCTCTTGCCTCCGTTTTCTCCTCTCCTCTGCCCTGTTTTCCGGTAATATATTATATATAATAGTTTACTTATTAATTATGCTAACTTATAATCAAGACTTAAAACCAATCGTTAAAACAATAATCTTATTTATAGGTTAACTTGTGCTTGTTTAAAGTTGGTTCTTGCTTTATCTATCACCGCATCGTTTATCATGTGAGTTATCTCGTATCTAATCCCTTTTATTTTAAATGCTTTGGGATGTTCATGTGTTCATACAAAACTTGAGTCTTAAACTTGTTTATGAACTTTAGTCGCGCAGTATCCCATGTGTTGAGGACGTTTACTTGGCTGTTTATTTGTATGTGTGTATCATTAACCGCTTTGTTCGGCCTATTCCGCAGTTCCGTTGGTACCATTAGTTGAACACGGGAGACCTATCGTTTACGGTTTTCTTTGTTTACACTTGCACAGATGTTTTCTCGTTTTTATGCTCAATTGGGAGCATGGATTGAACTATGATCTATGAACTATCTTAGGCTTGATCACAATCTGATTACACCCTTGTTAAACTCTAGACATACACGTGTTGCGCGCAGATTTACTATGATTATCTATGATTATCTATTAAACTTGATTTCTCACCAACACGCAAGTGTTTGACGTTTATTTTAACACATGTTCAGGTTTGCAGTAGCTGTTTTGGAGCTTGTGGACACGTAGGACGTTTTTACTTTTGGACCTAGAATTAAAATGTATCAAGACAAGTTAATGTTGTTTGAATGTTATAATTTATAATATATTGATTTATGTTTGATTTATGTTTTTTATTTTCCCCGCTGCGCGTGCGCGATAAAATGTGTATTAATAAATATTGACACCAATAGTGTCGCGAGTAATGAAGCAATATGTGGCGCCCCGATGTATAATCCGCCTTTGGTCGGGGTGTTACACAGTTTCTGTCTGGTTTTAATTCTTGGAAATACCTGATTTATGCACCTCCATCCACACGTTTTGAGTATAAAATGCAAACTCATAGAATGAAAAACAATTGTCAAATATTTTTCTTAAATACTAGATATTTTAATTATTTTTAATACACACCCACCTCACCAACGGATGCAACATGAAAGGATTGGGGCCCTTTAACTCATGTAGCATCCCAAAGAAAAAAGATACAATGGGCATAGTGCCTTTCTAATTTATGGAAATAGGAATTGACATGTCTGGGAAAAAACGGCGAAAATAACGAATCATAGGGAAACAATCACACAAATAAAGATAAGAATACCAACAAATATCAGTTCTTTCAATCAAATAGAGATTTTCCTATTTCCGTCGCTGTGGTTACATCGCGGACGCACAATGTGCCCCTAAAAGTCAACATGATACACTGGCGTTCCTAGGGGTGTTCACGATTCAGTTTGAAACCGAGAAACCGTCCAGGTTCAGTTTCATGGTTGGTTTTTTTTTTAGTTTCGATCAGTCGGTTTCAAAAGTTTCAAATTGTAGCGAACGGTTTGATTAACGATTTATACCAAAAACCAACCGTGTAAAACCGGACCGTACTGTATAATTTAATTATTTTTAATTTCTTAAAATATTTTAAATTGTATATAAATACATTTGTTAAATTGGAAATGGTAGTGTATATAATATATATTAACTACATACTTGCAATAAATTAGAAAATGTGCCAAGCCAAAATGGCTAACTTCTTGATGTATTTGGGCATATTGAAGTTTGGTCTGATATTTTTTTTATGTGTGTTTCGAACAGCTTTTGTTTAAACTTAGATTGTGGACAGATTGTGTTTAATCATGTTTGATTTGCAATTATTGATAACTTTACTATAAATACATCACAATATCATACCTTACGTTGAACAATTTGTACAAAAACCCAAAAGGCCCAAACCATGAAACCAAACCGTGCCTAAACTGTTACTCTAACAATTTGGTTCGAGTAACAGTTTGGTTCGATTCGGTTTAAGAGTTCTATGGTTTGGTTATGGTCTACAAAAACTAAAAGTTATTACTAACGCTTTGGTTCGCGGGTTAACCTGAAAACTGCAAGGATCAGACTGTGAACACCCCTATGCATTCTTGTGGTTACAAATCATGTTTCTTTTGAGTTCCTGAAGCTATTGGAACCGTTTAATGGAGTATCGAGGGGCAGCATAGTCTTTTCTCCAATGGATTTTCCTAGAAAGATTTTTAACGAGACATCATCATCATCAAGCGTATCTAAAAAGTATTATATTATTACCTTTATCACGTGGATAGTCAAGGGAGTGTTATGAAAATTTATACTTCGTGACTATCCATATCCTAACACCATGTATTACTATTATGTTTGTATCAATACTATGACCCTACAAATAAAGGTTTCTTGTATTTGAGATGTGATGCTCAATCAAAAATTTCTTCCATTTTATTTATATTTTTTTATGCATAATGTGATGTTGCTATTAAGTTGTTGTTACGTAACATTTTCCTTATCCTTAAAATTTTTATTGATTATATATATATGGATTGATTAGTGGTTTATAATATGTTTACCAACTCACTGATCACTATTTATCTCATAATTTTTTTGTGAGTGGAAACGATAGAAGTATAGTAAAAGTTGATCAAAAGAGTGTATATATTCTTAATAATTTGAATAATTGAATACAGATAAACATTATGCAAAGGTTTATTTTTAAAAAAACTTAAATTATTAAGGTAAATGTGTTATTTAGTTAAATTATAAGGACATGAATAAGAACTTGATGTGAATGCTTTGGTTGGTTTTTTTAACCTTTTTTTAAAGATATTAACCATATAACTTAAAATTGTATTTGAACTAGTATTTTGGACCCCGCGCGTTACGGCGGTGGCGTTAAACCATACCGAATTGATGTTTCAACTTGTTATAGTACCGTAACACGTATAGAAATCAAAAGAGAAAAACCAAAAATAAAGTGACAATATGTTAAAAACGAATGGACATGCATTTTACATCAATCTAAACTTTACATATAACATAATAAAAACTTTTACGCAAACCCATTAACTTAATTTAATTTATACCATGACTATTATCTGATATAATAAATATTTTGATAAAATTATTTAAAATAGATGTTTTGTCAATAAAGTTTATGAATGACTAAGCAACTCATATCATTTTAATCTATTAACACGACTGGCACATGAACTTAGATTTCTTAGGATACAAAAACATTCACGTGCCTTTTGTTTGGTTGTATAAATTAAAAAAATAAAATTATTTGTGATGTAACAAAACTTAGACAGGGGTGTCATTACATTTTGCAAGATATTGAATGAGCATTTTTAAAATTTAACACATGAAATTTGATAAAAGTCATGGAGAGATTGTCACCAAACCTGTTGCTTTATTTTGACTTTACCCATCCATATTAACTAAGGTGTCTTAGTACAAATAAAATAGCATGTGATACAAGTGAATTAAGCAAGAAATCAAGTGAATAATAAGTTTGTGAGACAACTTCTATTTGATAATTGTTATATATATAATTCTTGTAGGTGACATTGTTGAAAGGGTCAACCTACAGTAACAATGGTGGTTATCTATAAGACATAGACTATAGAGTATAGACCAAACTTGTTTTTGCTGTCTAGACCGGTATTGTTAGTTGGACTTTTGGATTGTATAGAGACCATCGGTTACTTGTAATTGTATGAGGCTATTATATGCTAAGGCCTTTTTAAATTGTTGAAACACACTTAATCACCCAAACCGCATCAAGTATGCCAGTTCGAGATTCAAACGATTTAGCTATGGTGCTTCGACGGCTGCATTGATCTTTTAACGTTTATGTTTTTATTTTATATTTTTATCATTTTTACGTAGCTATGTACGTATTTGTATTGCAATCATGGGTCAAAACTATAATTTTAGAAGTTTTATACAAATTATTGATCATTAAAAAAATAATAAACTTGGTTAAAAATGTCAAATCACCAAATCGTCAAACCAACAAAACCTGCTGGTCCGACAGACCATCTCCCCTTAATCAATTACTTTGTCGTTTCTTAGAACAATAATGTTTTGGATAAAAATCGGCTAAGGATAATGTATCCAAATCTGTTATGTGAGGATTAGTGCTATGATGATAATAATGGATATGTAAGCGAAATAATGATGAACACAAGGATTTGTTACGAGGAAAAGCCCTTGATTATGATAATCTTACTTCGGTCAAAAACTAGCAAGGTAATCTTTGGTCGAATTGCTTCGGTCAAGGATTAACAAGGTAATCTTTGGTCGGATGGTACGTGATTATAATAATCTTCGGCACAAAAACCCCGGGTGATGACAAATCGTCTATCACCACTTTATTACTCAAAAATCGGGTTACAATAGTGGAGATTATGATCAGTAATACAATGATTTCTAAGTGTGTGTGTGTATTGTTGTTGTATTCGCAGTGGATTGTGTGTGTTTTCCTAGCTGATCATAGTCTCTATTTATACATAAAAGATAATAACTCAATGGAGTTATGAATAATAAAGACTATTAACTAATAATCCCTAAAAATCCGCCATTGCCTTCAATATAACTCTTTCCTTAATTATCCACGCGTTTTATTAATTTGATGGCGAGATTATAGCTTTGACTTGGTCATTAGCCGTTGTACCTATCAAAAATATCAACATAACAAAGGAAAATCGTTAATAAGTAATAAGTACTGAGGATCACTGATCCTGACAGGATCTGCAACATATTCTAAGGATAATTGATCCAGATTATATGTCATGATAACATATCCATAGTGTCAAATTTCCGTGCACTAACAAATAATTAGCAATTTGACCCATAATTTCTTCAAAACAAATCATGCCACCCCCTCCCCACTGCATACTACCTTGCAATATTCAAAATTGTGAATTTGCATAATCGTGGATAGTGGTGCACATCCAAATCAAATCACGCTCCAAACTCATCCAAAACGATTTAGGTAAAACAAGTTCATATCCTTTAAAATCTGTATCTGTTTTGGATAAAAATCTCTCAAGTATAATGTATCCAAATTCGTTTAATGAGGATTAGTGCTATGGTGATGAAAACAAGTATGTATCGATTGCAAACACAAACACACGGATTTGTTACGGGGAAAAGCCCTTGATCTGGTTCGGATCGCCGGCACAAAAACCCCGAGTGATGACAAATCGTCTATCACCACTTTATTTATCAAAAAAGAGTGTTACAATTGTGGAGATTATGATCAGTGGTACAATAATTCTAAGTGTATGAGCTGTGATAGAGAGAATACTTAGGTGTGTGTGTCTACCATGTGTCCTATATCTGATCATAATCTCAATTATATATAATAGATAATAACTCAATGGAGTTGTTAATAATAAATGCTATTAACTAATTTTCCTAAAAATCCGCCTTTATCTTCAATGTAAACGTAACAGCCACTTTGACCACGTGCTCCATCACTCAGGCTGCGAAATAGGGGGTAGACCAGGTCTTGGAGCCGTTACAGTTGATAAATATCAGCCTTCATATAAGAAATAACCGTTAATAGCACCAAATACCGAGGATCCATGATCCTGACATAGCTCTGGAACTCTTCAGAAGGATAATTGATCCAGATACGTAAATATCTTCTTGACTACAAGTTAGTAGATAGACCGAGTCTTCTAATCGTTATACCTGCTAAATATCAGCTTACACATGAGAACCGTTAGTAAATAATAAGTACTGTGGATCCTTGATCCTGACGGGATCTGGAACACACGCTAAGGATAACTGATCCAAAACATAAGCCAGGATATCATATCCACAGTGTCAAATTTCTGTGCACTAACAGTATCCCTAGTATAAAATCACTAACAAACTGACGTGTTTATACGTTCAAACAAGTTTGAGAAAAACTCGTTATATGACACATCAAATCCAGTTTAAAACAAATTCCAATACAATCAACATCAGTTTAAATTATCTTTATAAACAACTTTATCTCTGGATCCTCGGGGTCCAAAGATACTTCTTTAAGGTCTTTCTCCCGAGCTTCCAGCACGTCCCTAGGATGTTGCTGTAATTGCTATGCTATAGTTTGCTTGGTCGTTGCTTCATCGATGAAGATAATAGTTCTTGGCCTCTGCCTGATCACCAACTATCTTCACAACTCCCCACGGGGTAGGTAATTTGATGCATTGGTGGTAAGTTGAGGCCACCGCCTTCATTCCATGCAGCCAGGGCCTGCCTAAAATAACATTGCAACAAGAAAGGTTATCAATAACACAAAATTTTTTATATGAATTTAACCATTCAATATAGATTGGGAGGTTGATGTCCCCCAATGTCTTCTTGGTTTCTCCATTGAAACCGACTAGCACTGATGTTCTAGGAATGATCTCCGAATCTGGTATATTCATCTTCTTGAGGACATCATGCTAGATAATGTTGACCGAGCTCCCACCGTCAACTAGGATTCTGCGTACATAATGGTTAGCGATAAATAAAGTAATAATCAAACCGTCATGGTGAGGATCCTGGATGTTTAGTTTATCTTCCTCATCGAAGAAGATCCTTTTATCTGTTGTCAAAGTGGTAGATACTATTGGTCGTTCTCCGTTATCTAACTTGATCTCTTTAGCGAGCCTCTTTGCTGCCGAGAAGGAAGTTCCACATATGTCTGATCCTCCAGAGATGAAATTGACCATTCGCACATCCATTTCATCCTGGTGAGGATCCTGGATACTTGAATCGAAGAAGACTCTCTGATCAGTTATTCGAGTAGTGTGGATGAGCGGTCTTCTTTCATTGTCCAACTTAAATTCTTCTGCAAGCTCTACTTTTGCAGGACAAGAGGTTCGAAACATGTCGTAATCTCTGGCAACGAAGTTGATTACATGAGCATCTTGTGGTGGTGGTGTTGCTTTCTTTGGAAGGTCTTCAGGATCCTGGATCTTGGATTTCTTCCTTCCCAAGAGTTTTTTAAAGTGACCCTTGCTCAGGAGGTATCCAATTTCCCTCCTTAAGCCGATACACTCGTCTGTCATGTGGCCAAAATCTTCGTGGAAAGCACACCACTTAGACTTATCTTTGAAGTCGGTCGTCTTCTCATTCTTTCGGGGCCACCTTGCTTTTTCTCCCAGATCCTTCATGGCACAGATCAAGCCATGAGTGTCCACAGAGAAACAATAGTCTAAGATGCAAGGATAGTCTTCATCGTCATCTCCTTCTTCGACTGCTTGTACGTTTTGATTGTTGAACTTGGTGTACGGCTTCGAATTGTTGTTCATGTATGAGGATCTTTTATTCTTATTGGGGGATTCTTGTTTCGTTTGCCCCCAAGACGATCCTGGATCCTTTTATCATCTTCTAATCGGATGAATCTTAAAGCCCTGTTCCTTACTTCATCTAGGGACCTGCAAGGAGTCATCACAAGATCATCATAAAAGGGGGAGCCCCTCTGAAGTCCCATCTTGAAGGCTTCAACAGCCGTAGCCATATCAAGATTAGGGATTTCCAAGGCTTCC
Source organism: Bidens hawaiensis (assembly GCF_021521415.1). Classification (NCBI taxonomy): domain Eukaryota; kingdom Viridiplantae; phylum Streptophyta; class Magnoliopsida; order Asterales; family Asteraceae; genus Bidens; species Bidens hawaiensis. The sequence goes on along the minus strand of NW_027492746.1, from coordinate 41,606 downwards.
CTTCCAAACTTCGTAACATAATCCCTAAGGGATTCATCACTTGGTTGGATAACTCGGTATAAGTAACTGGTTAACTTTTCAAATTGGCTGTTGAACAAGTTAACTAAGTGAGAAAAAGAAGAAATTGAAAAGGGAGGAAGACTTAGCAGCCATTTTAATGCTGATCCTGTCAGTGTGGATCCAAAGACTTTGCATAGGCAAGCTTATTTGAGTCTCTCCGAAATAGGATTGATCTCCATCCTTTCTCTATATTGTGCCACGTGTTCTTCAGGATCAGTGGTCCTGCCATAAGTCTTCATATTCGGAGTCTGGAACCGCTTCGGGATTTCAGCATCACAGATAGGTGGAGCAAATCTGGATAACTTGTGGCTCCCTTCTGGTATTTCAGGAATTGGACGGACCACTCCTGGCACGCTGGATATCATATCCGTAAGTTTATGAAGTTCCATAGCCATAGCCTGATTATACTTGTATCCTCTTGGTTGGTTGAATCATGATATCCCAGAAGTGTAGTTAAGATAAGAGGCATCTGCTACAGTAGCAGGTCCATTAGAGGCAATGGTCTGCATAGGGATTATATCTCCTTCATGGACCTCAAAGGATCGTTGATGTTGAATTCTTGAGGATCCTTGATTCTGCCAGAAGGATCTTTGAGGTTGGGAGCTGAAGGATCCTTAAGGATACAACTCAAAGGATCCTGGTTGAAGGATGGATAATCCTTGTTGAAGGAACGAGGATCCTTGAGTTTGCTGACCCATGGACCCCTGTTGAAGGATAGATGATCCTGGCTGAAGGATCGAGGATCCTTGAGTATGTTGAGCCACGGATCCTGGAGTAGAGAAATCTAGCACCCTAGGCATTAAGGGAGTCTGATCCTCCGCTGGCCTCTTTCTTTTCTTGAGATCTTCAATTTCATGTAGGATCCTCTGGTTGGTTTTGTTCTGCTGCTCCATGTATGCCTTAACCTGTGAAAACATTGCAGAAACATCATTGTTAGATTTGACCACCGAAGTGGCAGCAGTGGTTTTTGAGCTCTGGAAGACTGGAATTTGTGTCTTATTTCCAGCCGCGGTGGTCCTTGGTGCTCCCGTAATTGGAGGAGGCATCGGCGGCAAAGTTCTTGATGAGAGAGAAACCGAGGATGGCATGGTTGATGAAGCAGAGGTTGATTGAGAGGCTATTGATGGTGATATGGGTATGAAAAGTTGAAAATTGACAGGAAATAATCTGGATTATAGCACCAATTGCCCCACGGTGGGCGCCAAATTGTTTTGGATAAAAATCTCTCAAGGATAATGTATCCAAATTCGTTTAGTGAGGATTAGTGCTATGGTGATGAAAACAAGTATGTATCGATTGCAAACACAAACACACGGATTTGTTACGGGGAAAAGCCCTTGATCTGGTTCGGATCGCCGGCACAAAAACCCCGAGTGATGACAAATTGTCTATCACCACTTTATTTATCAAAAAAGGGTGTTACAATTGTGGAGATTATGATCAGTGGTACAATAATTCTAAGTGTGTGAGCTGTGATAGAGAGAATACTCAGGTGTGTGTGTCTACCATGTGTCCTATATCTGATCATAATCTCAATTATATATAATAGATAATAACTCAATGGAGTTATTAATAATAAATGCTATTAACTAATTTTCCTAAAAATCCGCCTTTATCTTCAATGTAAACGTAACAGCCACTTTGACCACGTGCTCCATCACTCAGGCTGCGAAATAGGGGGTAGACCAGGTCTTGGAGCCGTTACACTTGATAAATATCAGCCTTCATATAAGAAATAACCGTTAATAGCACCAAATACCGAGGATCCATGATCCTGACATAGCTCTGGAACTCTTCAGAATGATAATTGATCCAGACACGTAAATATCTTCTTGACTACAAGTTAGTAGATAGACCGAGTCTTCTAATCGTTATACCTGCTAAATATCAGATTACACATGAGAACCGTTAGTAAATAATAAGTACTGTGGATCCTTGATCCTGACGGGATCTGGAACACACGCTAAGGATAACTGATCCAAAACATAAGTCAGGATATCATATCCACAGTGTCAAATTTCTGTGCACTAACAGTATCCCTAGTATAAAATCACTAACAAACTGACGTGTTTATACGTTCAAACAAGTTTGAGAAAAACTCGTTATATGACACATCAAATCCAGTTTAAAACAAATTCCAATACAATCAACATCAGTTTAGATTATCTTTATAAACAACTTTTGATCCGATCCAGCTAACTCCAATCCAGTTTCAACTTCATTTAACTCAATCCAACCCGTTCTAAAACTGACCCAATTTCACCCAAACACCAATTCACGGTTTCCATAACCTTAAGTCCTTAACCAATAACAAGAGGTGTTTCTAATAATGAAGCTAACAAGAGGTGCTACTAGTATATACTAATAGTAATAATAATGAAGGTAACCTATTGGGCCAGTAGAATAATAAAAGCCAGGCCAGCCCATAAGTGATTTGATCCTCATTGAAGGCCGAATATTCCCCATGAAAAATATCTAAGCGGCTATATGAATAAATTAGGGTTTTAGAGGAGCCTCAGCCGCTCCCTTTATATACATATATATCTCATCTCTCCGTGTTTACAAAACCTAACGCACACAGAGCTGCTTGCTATTCACCGCCGCCTTCTTTGTTTTGTTAGGTATACACCTTTAATCTCTTATTATCTCATCTCATACGTGCTCGATCTGTGTTATTATTGATTATTATAGCTGTATGCTTCGTTATTAATCGTAATTATTAATAAAGTAGGTTATTATGTTTGTGTATTTCATGTTGTTCTTCGATCAGTTACAGATCGGATAGTTATTTGATTGAATCGGTGTTTGTTTTGAACGAATAAGTTATTGATTTGTATATACTGTAGGTTATTTACGGTTTATGTTTACTGAGATGATGATGATGATGATGTTTAGGTTATTGTTTAGATTTGTGTCTTGAATCGGTTATATTATGTGTTTTTGATGTAATTGGAATACTGTTGGAGTTGACTTTGATACATAAATATTTTTAAGCTATAATCGAGTTATTGTATAAGACTGTAGCTAGGTTTACTGCTATATTGATTTGTAGAGTATGATATTAATGATTTAGATTTAGACATATAATTATTATGATATGATACATGCTTAAAAAGTTGTTTATTTGTTTTTTGTGTTTTTTTTCTATGTGAAGTTGAAGATTTTTTGTGCTGTTGTTTGTTTGGATAGTAGTTATGTTATTTTTGTAAGTTGTGTATTGTGTTTAGTTATTTTGTATTATATGTGTTTGTTTTGTGTTTACATTTGGTCTAGTTGGTTAAGATATCAGCATTTGACGGTAAAATATAACATGTTTGTGAACAATATCCTGCTGCAGTGCTGCACCCTGTGAATATGATGTAGAATATTTTTATTCGAATTGATTGTTTTGATGTACTGTTGGAGCTGACTTTGATAGACTGTAGCTAGGTTTATAGCTATTGTTATTATTATTCGAATTGTTGTGGTTGTTATTTGCGAAATAAGTTGCAATAATGCAGATTTATTAATTATTATGAAGTTAATACATCTTTAAAAAGTTAATTTGCTTTTCTATATTTATTTGTGAATGTGAAGAAGATTATTCGTGATGTTGTTTGTTTGGATTGATGGTTTGTTTTTTTATTAAGTTTTGTAATGTGTTTAGTTATTTTGTGTTATATCTGTGTTTGGTTGGTATTTACAATTGGTCTAGTTGAATAATTATTTGATCATTTCACATGTCTGATGCTTAATTTGATGAAAAATCGCAACATGTTTGTGATCTATATTATTTACACCCTGTTTTTTTGGTTTGACTTGATGTTAATCAAGTTGTCTATTGATACTTATGTAGTACACAATACTATCAACTATAGCTTCATGTGAAATCTTTGCAGTTATTATTTCGTCTGTTTACTAATTCACTATTTGTTTATTTTTTATCAGGATTTTGCTGAAAAGTAGGCAAAATGGTAAGTTTTTGTGTTTATTTATGTTCTTTTTCGCAATTGTATATGCAATGGCAAGGAAGTTAAACCTTTTCATTTCTTTGACAAAACAGGTGAAGTTTACTGCGGAAGAGTTGCGAAGGATTATGGACTACAAGCATAACATTCGTAATATGTCTGTTATTGCTCATGTTGATCACGGTACTTAAAGCTGCTCTAGTTGATTTTGTTATAAAGTTTTTATTTATGCTGTTTGATACTTAATTGTTTGTTAAATCTTTACAGGGAAATCCACTCTGACTGATTCTCTTGTGGCTGCTGCTGGTATTATTGCCCAAGAAGTTGCTGGTGATGTTCGTATGACTGATACACGTGCTGATGAAGCTGAACGGGGTATCACTATCAAGTCCACTGGTATCTCATTGTACTATGAGATGACTGATGAAGCTTTGAAAAGCTTTAAGGGTGAAAGAAACGGGAATGAATACCTCATCAATCTTATTGACTCACCCGGGCACGTTGACTTTTCTTCTGAAGTCACTGCTGCTCTACGTATTACTGATGGTGCACTTGTGGTGGTTGATTGTATTGAAGGTGTATGTGTGCAAACCGAAACTGTTCTTAGACAAGCTCTTGGTGAAAGAATCCGTCCCGTTTTAACTGTCAACAAGATGGACAGGTGTTTCCTTGAGCTTCAGGTTGATGGTGAAGAAGCATACCAGACCTTCCAAAGGGTTATTGAGAATGCCAATGTCATCATGGCTACTTATGAGGACCCACTTCTCGGTGATGTCATGGTTTACCCCGAGAAAGGTACCGTTGCTTTCTCGGCTGGTCTTCACGGTTGGGCTTTCACTTTAACCAACTTTGCTAAGATGTATGCTTCAAAATTCGGTGTTGATGAGTCTAAGATGATGGAAAGACTCTGGGGAGAAAACTTCTTTGACCCAAAAACCAAGAAGTGGACCACTAAGAGCACCGGTTCAGCAACTTGCAAGCGTGGGTTCGTTCAGTTCTGTTATGAGCCGATCAAGCAGATTATTAACACGTGCATGAACAACAAAAAAGATGTTTTGTGGCCTATGTTGACTAAGCTTGGTGTCACCATGAAGTCTGAGGAAAAAGAGTTGATGGGTAAGGCTTTGATGAAACGTGTGATGCAGAATTGGCTTCCAGCTGCTACTGCTTTACTTGAAATGATGATCTTTCACTTGCCTTCACCTCACACTGCCCAAAGGTACCGTGTTGAGAATCTTTACGAAGGTCCGTTGGACGATCAGTATGCTAATGCCATCAGAAACTGTGACCCTGACGGTCCTCTTATGCTTTACGTTTCCAAGATGATTCCCGCTTCTGATAAAGGTAGATTCTTTGCCTTCGGTCGTGTGTTTGCTGGTAAGGTTTCAACTGGTTTGAAGGTTAGGATCATGGGTCCTAACTATGTCCCTGGTGAGAAGAAAGATTTGTATGTTAAGAGTGTTCAGAGAACTGTTATCTGGATGGGAAAGAAGCAAGAAACTGTTGAAGATGTGCCATGTGGTAACACAGTGGCTATGGTTGGTTTGGATCAGTTCATCACCAAAAACGCAACCTTGACAAACGAAAAAGAGGTTGACGCCCACCCCATCCGTGCCATGAAGTTTTCAGTCTCACCTGTCGTGCGTGTTGCTGTTCAGTGCAAGGTTGCATCTGACCTCCCCAAGCTCGTTGAAGGTCTTAAACGTTTGGCCAAATCCGACCCTATGGTTGTGTGTACCATTGAAGAGTCTGGTGAACACATTATTGCTGGTGCTGGTGAGTTGCATCTTGAAATCTGTTTGAAGGATCTGCAAGATGATTTCATGGGTGGTGCTGAAATCGTTGTTTCCGACCCTGTTGTGTCTTTCCGTGAAACTGTCTTGGAGAAATCATCAAGGACCGTGATGAGCAAGTCCCCGAACAAGCACAACCGTCTCTACATGGAAGCTAGACCCATGGAGGACGGTCTTGCTGAGGCTATTGATGAAGGCCGTGTGGGCCCACGTGATGACCCTAAGATCCGTGGAAAGATCTTATCTGAGGAATTCGGTTGGGACAAGGATTTGGCAAAGAAGATCTGGTGTTTTGGTCCTGAAACCACTGGGCCCAACATGGTGGTTGATATGTGTAAGGGAGTTCAGTATCTTAATGAAATTAAGGATTCGGTTGTTGCTGGTTTTCAATGGGCTTCTAAAGAAGGTGCTTTGGCTGAAGAGAACATGAGAGGTATCTGTTTCGAAGTGTGTGATGTTGTGCTCCACGCTGATGCTATCCACAGAGGTGGTGGTCAAGTTATCCCAACCGCAAGGCGTGTCATTTACGCCTCCCAGTTGACCGCCAAGCCACGTCTGCTTGAGCCGGTTTACCTTGTTGAAATTCAGGCACCAGAGCAAGCTTTGGGTGGTATCTACAGTGTGCTGAATCAAAGGCGTGGGCACGTGTTTGAGGAGATGCAGAGGCCGGGTACCCCACTGTACAACATCAAGGCGTATCTCCCTGTGGTGGAATCCTTCGGGTTCTCTGGTGCTTTGAGAGCTTCTACCTCGGGTCAAGCTTTCCCGCAATGTGTGTTTGATCATTGGGACATGATGGGGTCCGACCCGTTGGAAGCTGGGTCTCAGGCGAGCACGCTGGTGGCTCAGATCAGGAAGAGGAAGGGTTTGAAGGAGCAGATGACTCCGTTGTCCGAGTTTGAGGATAAGCTGTAAGCGGTTGCGGTGAGAGATGATGGGTTTCTTCTTGGTTTATCTTGTTTTTTATAATTTCTAAACTGTTTTTTTAGCTTGTGGGATGTACTATTTTATGTTTTGTTGTGTTGAGAACCTACCTGCAGACAATGATGCTGTTAATTTTGATATTTGTGTTTTACTTTTATAATGTGCTTTTATCTTTTATTTTTTTCAACCTCTCCTGTTTTTTAGTTAATTTACAAATGATTGAGCACGGTTATAAGATGTAGTTCCTATGCCAGTACAGTTGGGCTAGTGGCTTGCTTGATAGAAGCATAATTAAAAAAACTTGATTTAAAACAACCCGGGTTGAGTTGAATTGTTATTGTAAAACTTGGGTTTTGGCTTGGCTTGGTGAGTCGTGAGAGTTTTCACAGCATATTGATGTTTTCGTGTGTGATAACAACTGGCGTAAGCTCATTTCTTTACATAATGCTGAGAAGGTAACGGAACCCACCAAGGCAAGATATCATCTTTGTGCTTGTGGTCGATACGGGTGAAGATCCTTTGTGGAACAAGATGAAACTGTGTGTTGCAGCCAAGATCTTTGCGATTAAATCAAGTTGTACCATGTGGTACTACAAAGGGAGAACATTAGTGGTTAGACATGTTAAAATGAAACGAACCGATGAAATAAAGTGATCGAAGACGACGATTTATGTGACGTCAAGAAAGGGTTCGTTGTGAGCAAAGACGGTGGAAAGAAACTGAGGCCATAGAACAACCGACTGGCCTTAGGCGCATGAAGTGATATGCGTGCCAAGACTATGGATGAGCCTTGGTACCGGAATCGAAAATTAGGGCTAACAATTGGGTACCTGTTTAAGACATGATAAGACCTATTAATCAAAAAGGCGCGGTATGTGATTTTTTTATTTTCTTAAATAATTGAAATTAGTAGGCTAACTCCATCATTTTTCCTATTAGTATACAAAACTTAAAACTGTCTTATAATAATGACATATAAAGTAGTTAAACGAGTCGTATTCATGTTTGAAATTTGTGTTACGCGCGTCGCTTCTTACATGTTAAACTTGTTAAGACACGAATTGCCAGCCCTACCGAAAATATCGATAACCGAAAATCACCAAAAATGGATACCTTGGTTCGTAAAAGTATAGAACACAAAAATTCGGTAAATACCGGTACTATTCCGTAACCAGTGGAGGAGCCAGAAATATTTTTTTAAGGGTTCAGGATTTTTCGTTGTTCAATTTTTTTTAGCGTCAATGTTTTCGGGCCCGGATCACATTATAACACAAATACATCGTCAGCAAAGTTTGTTGTGTGTTTCTACCGTCTTTCTCTTTCCGAGGCTCTCTTTTGTATGCACATACCACATACATGTAAAGTATACTAGCATAAGTGCCCGCGCTTTGCAGCGGGGAAGCAATGAGGATTCGGTCGATAACGGATGCTATAGTTTGCATTCTATCAAATTTTATATAAAAATTTCAACAAACAAAACAACATTTAGTCATAAGCTAATTATCACATGATATTCAAACTTTATATAAAAAAACATTCTCAACTAACAAAACACCATTTAGTCACACATGTTCATGGCAATAGTAGAACAACGTAAATGGTGTAGCACATATTCATTTTCTATAGTAATAGTGTAATCTATAAAAACAAATTTATGTTCAATTTCCTTATGAAAGCTAAGTTAAACATCAAATTGAGTAGGGAACAAAACAAGGGAGTCATGCCGAGCCCGAACTCATTTAGGCTCAAACATAACTTGTGAGTAGTTTTTCAAAGTCAAGCCCAACTCCTATTTCTAAATCTTGAGCTCAGGTCGTGAGTGGTTTTTCAAGCTCGAGCTCAGCTCAGACTCAACTTGTTTATCATTTATTAATTATTTTACTAATAATTATAATAATTATTTGTATATATTTTAACTAAAATTTTATAATATTTAACATAATACAAATTACTCACTTATATTAATCATACTATTTCATATATTAATAGCTATTATAAAATCATATATTTATTATATTAAATAAAAAATATATAAAATAGTAAGCTCATTTATTAAACAAGTTTATTTCTACACTCAAGCTCGTTTAAGCTCGGTTTGATTCGAGCCTCAAATAAAGCTCATTCAGTTATTGAGCTCGAGCCTGTTTCGAGGAACACTTTTCAACCTTTATTTTTTTATTATATTTTAAAATCTTTGTAAGTGGAGAATAGGGATGAGCACGGTACCTTACCGGTACCGACCATTACCGGTACCGACGATCCCGAAAATCGGAAATCCTTGGTACCGGTACCGAAATATTCGGTTCAGTACCGGTACCGTCTGGGTAATAAATTGGGAAATACCGGTTTCGTACCGATTCCGAGACTTAAAATTTTGGTAGTGATTCAGTACCGGTACCGATTTTGCTCATCCCTAGTGGAGAAGACAAAAAGATAATGATAATGTAAAAAAATATTATTTAATTGTATATGAGATATAAAATATAATGCTTTTTAATATAATTATAAAAATAGACAAGCTGCCGGACCAAACAAAAAAATATATTATTGCCGAAAATCAAATCAAAATACGGCACGTTAACAAAAATCGTGATTTACAACTCTTTACAGATTTAGATATCTTTTCTCCGGTGAACTTTTCACGAAGACACAATTCTCTACAAATACATATCACTTATTGTATGGGAAGATCGTTTAGGCTCGTCGATGTATTAAAAATTACACTACAGGTTGGCTCATTTAAGGTCCTGCGCATAATTAGGCTCGTTAAGATTTTCCTCAATATATACAAATATAATTATAAATGTATATAAATTAATGTAGTATATAAATTAATTAATAAATAATAAGCGAGCCGAGCTGAAACTTGGAAAAATGTCTTACAATCCGAACTCGGGCTCTTGCAAACAGACCAGTAAACGAACTGGACGTTCATTAACTGTTCATGTCAGGAAGTATGGATAACATGTAAGCACATATTTATGAGAAAATACAGGAATCACAAACAAACAAGTGTATTATAAAATTTTCATCTAGAATTAACATCCCGAAGTAAGACACTTATTATTTTATTAACCATATTCACGGCAACAAAAATCAAGCATACATAAAGCCTGTTAACTTACCAATTCATCTAAAGGCTTAAATCAGAAGATGAAAGGAGACAAGAAAACCTTCTTCAACTTGTATATATATATCTTGGCGTATCTCCTCAATTATCAACTGCAAATAAACGCTTAATTCATTTCTCGGCTCCATGATACTTTGGGTTGACCAAACAAATACAAGGTTGGCCCGTTTGTACCTTGGTTCACTCGTATCGGTTGGCTACTGATGAAGAAAAGTCTTCATTGCCGGGCACCTTTTTAAGCAAGCAACAATGGGTTATCAAGTAATTAATCACATTTAAGGCTAGCATATTTCTATGAGAGTCTGCCTGCACAAATGAAAAGAGAAAAATTGTGTTGATCAACAACAAATTCTTAAAAAAAATAATTATAAACTAATTTAGATGGGAATTTTAACCCACATACATGGGATGATTTGGGTGTATTTTATCTCAGCATGTTAAATTATAACCATCAGTTACAAAATCATTTGTGTATATAATACATAATAAGAATGCAATAAAGACGGTTCGGTATTTCTAACGGAATGCATTAAAAGACAAAATATGAAAATACTAACCATTTATTGAGAAAGAACCCCGAAATTTTCCTTGGCTCCTGTTGATATCTTTAGCCAAATCTGGAGCTTCATCTTTCAAAACCGAACTTTCAACTTCAAACTGAGAGGAATTAAGTTGTCACTAAGAGTTATATATGATTCTTTAGTTGCTATGTTAACAGAATATAACATAAACTAAGGATATATCACACCTTCATTCTATCATTCGAATTGGTCAATTGTTAGAAAAACATGGACAAAATAAACCATTAAGAAACAAAACATATAAAATTTTACAAAACCGCAAAGTATAATATGTGAGGATTTGAGGATGACAACCTTTTGTGCATAATAATCGGCGAGGTTGATGATGATGATGAAGGTCGAAAGAGGAAGATGAAGGCAAATTCTTGGTACCGAAAGGCAAAACTTTAGTACCAATTCGGTACCAAATTGTACCTGATTTCGGTAACGGTACTGATATCGGTTCGGTACCAATACCGAATTTGCTCATCCCTATTTAAATGCAAAGAATGTCCCTACGTGACTACAAGATTAAAACATAGTCTCTACAGATCTATATGGCGCAAAAAGTCAAAACAAACCTTCTCATATGATATAGTTCATCTTGATATTTAGGAATCCTTATCAAGAAGTTGTATGGTAAAACCTTAGCTTCTTCATTCTGTACATATATGGCATCGGCAACAGAATCTTCTAGAGATATGGTGGGTATCTCATCACTACAGATCTGGGAATCCAAAATAAGCACATCCCCTGCTGCATTAATGAGCACAAACTATTGCTAAATAACACTATTTAACAATATTCTTGGCAATCATTAAAAAATCAACAAAAGTCAAACATAAATCTCCAGCATCTTCAGAAACGCAAGCTTCATGACACCCTTCAAATCATAAGTTGGGTATGGCTCATGTTTGTAGTCGCTGTAATTTTAAAAACAGTCTATTTCTGGAGTAACAACGAAAAAAACTATGGACAAGTGTAATCATTGATGAATCACTGAACAAGTAACAATTTTGTAAAACTGATAGATAATTACTTACCCCATCTTACCCAATTCGAGATCTCAATTGTCAGTGTTGATTGAAAGCGTAGGCGATTTCAGTAGTTGGCGTCCATTGGGTTGTACAAATTGAATGTGGTGGTTGAGTTACGCACCGGATTACAATGAATATGGATCAATGATGAATTGAATGAGCAATCAGTTGATGAATTGTAACGTCGCCGGTACCGGAATTGAAGTCGCCGGAAGCAGAGGGGTAATTAATTTTGCGGCGTCTCACATGGAAGAGAAGGTAATGTAATATAGATATACGAGAGAAGTCCATTTTACAAAGAAAACTACAAAACTAATAACTAAGTATTTTTAATTTAAGGAAAATTGGATTGTAATAATCTCAACTTAATGTAGTTGGCCGATAATAATCATAATTATGAAAATAGCTGTCACTGATCCCAACTTTCACAATATTTGTTTTCATTGAACCTCCGTTAAAAAAAACTTAACAACGTTAAGTTTTTTCCAAATTTTAAATTGATTTTTTAGGGCTTTTGATCGGAATGAGAATGTGAATCGATTGATGTAAGACTTAACTTGAAATGGTGCTTCAAACATCTTGATTTTTTTTAATTAAAAGTTTAAACACCGGAATTGAAGCATCCTTTAGTCGTTTGGACCACCATTTGGAGGTAAGTTTTACATTAATCGACTCGAATCCTCATTTCGATCAAAAGCGCTAATATATAAATTTGAAATTTCGAAAAAACTTAACGCGTTTAAATTTTTTTTAACAGTGGTCCAATGAAAACAAATAGGGTGAAAGTTGGGACCAGTGACAACTATTTTCAAAGTTGAGATTATTATTGGCCAAATGCATTAAGTTGGGATTATTAAAATCCAATTTTCCTTAATTTAATTAAAAAAAAATATTTTTAAATTTTTTTCTTTCATCCTTCTTATATGTTGTTATTCTTTACCACAAAAAAATGTATAAATGAAAAAAAAAATAAAAAAAATGATAAAAATTAACGAGTAATGCAACACCGACTTTTTTTATAATGCATATGTGCAATAGTGTGCATTTTGGTATTTGAAATAGTGTTGAATAGCATATATATAGTTGTTAGTATTGTATATTTGCAATAATGTTATATTATATACAAAAATTAAAAAAATCGATATAGTGCATATGTGTATTACTGTTGTATTACATATATGCGATAATGTGTTTTGCATACAATTATTAGTGTCGTATTTGCATATATTCAATAGTGTGTATTGAATAATGCAATTGTGTTGTATTATATGAAATAAAACACTATTTTATATATGATATAGGCATTAGTGCACATATGCACTACAGTACTACACCGACAAGGTTTTTTTTTTGGTATCAATATCATCTTATTAGAAGGGGGAAAGAAACAAAAAATCACAAAATTTTTTTTTAAAAATAGTTAAAAATAATTCTTTAGTAGTTCTCTCTATAAGAGGAGTTCTCTCTAGATCCCACCCCTAAGTGTGTGTGTGTGTATATATATATATGTGTGGACACGTTCAAGAGTGAACTGAAAAAAAGTGAGGAACTAATGAACTTTTCATTTACAAACTCATATTAAATAATTAAAAAAATATAATACATATTTTAGTTGTTTCCTACATGTTTTCATGTTTTATAAACGATTCATAACCTTTTTAATCGAGAAATTAAAAAAAAAATCAATATAAAAAATGCAAGCATCATTCATATAGTACACATCCGATTACGTAAATCCGTCTTCACGTGCTTCATTAAGAAAAACATCTCTTAACATTTTTCATTGCAACTCGTAGAACTAATGCTAGTTTCAACAAACGATATACTAGACGGTCGTCGGCAACGGTTAAGCCTTGAGGCGAACCGGCAAAGGCGATGATCGTCTGGTCTATAGAAACATAATTGATCGGTCCCTAAGGCAATGACCATTGTTTTTTTTAGGTATTATCTTTAAGAATGTTAATTTGGTTGGGCTTATTGACCCATTTTATTAAAGGAAAATTCCCAAAATAGTCTAAAATAGGAGATATATTCCCAAAATAGTCCCAAAGATTTAAAAATCCCCAAAATAGTCCATGGAAACTCATCTGCAGCGACACATTAGTAATCGTGATGTGAGATTTGATTATCCAGTCACAATTTGACACGTGTAAAGGTAACGTGAAAGTTACAACGAAATCTGTCTTCACCGATAGTTTTCAAGCCAAAATCTCAGAAACCATGTTTTCGAATGAAATTTATTGGGCCGTGAGTTTTCAAAAAATATGAAATTCGTGTTTTTTTTAAATTCATCTACTCGGATGCATTTCAGGTGAATTTCATCTCCTACGTGAAATTTCAAAAAATTTGCAAAAAAAACGATACTTTTCCAGTGAAGTTAGTCTTGTCCGATGATTTTCAAAAAAAAAAAAAGATAATTTCCTAATGAATTTAATCTCCTCAGATGATTTTTATAAAAGTTTTAAAAATTCGATGTGAGGTTAAATGGCAAGTGTTAAGAATGTGGTGGATGGTGGTGGTGGATGATGGCGGTGGTTGATATGGGTATGAAGAAAGATTTTTGGTTGCCAACTTGTGTCAAGAAGGTGGTGGTGGATGATGGCGGTGAAGAAAGATTTTTGGTTGCCAACTTGTGTCAAGAAGGTGGTAGTGGATGATGGCGTGGGTGGTGGTGGTTGATATGGGTATGAAGAAAGATTTTTGGTTGCCAACTTGTGCAAGAAGGTGGTGGTGGATGATGGCGGTGGGTGGTGGTAGTGAATGATGGCGGTGAAGAAAGATTTTTTGTTGCCAACTTGTGTCAAGAATGTGGTGGTTGGTGGTGGTGGATGGTGGCGGTGAATGGTGGTGGTGGAGGGTTGATATGATTTTCAAAAAAGTTTTATAGACAACTCTCCTTTCAATGCAAAAAAAGATTACTTTCATCTAAAAACCATCGAATTGAAATAATTTATATTAAAATCCATCTTTTCTAACAACTCTTATTTTTATGCAAAAAAAGATGAAATTCACCTGAAATGCGTTCGAAGAGATGAATTAAAAAAAAACGCGGAAAACGATGAATTTTGAAAACTCACGGGCCCAATAAATTTCATTCGAAAACTATGGTTTCTGAGAAGATGATTTTGGCTTGAAAACTATTAGCGGAGACATATTTCGTTGTAACTTTCACGTTACCTTCGCACGTGTCAAATTATGACTGGATAATCAAATCTCACGTCACGATTACCAATGTGTCGCTGCAGATGAGTTTCCATGGACTATTTTGGGAATTTTTAAATCTTTGGGACTATTTTGAGAATCTCTTTCATGTTTTGAACTATTTTGAGAATTTTCCTTTTTATTAATACTTTTGGGCATTTTTTTTATAATCTATATTTGTATTATTATTGGAACATTTATAATGTTTATTAATAGTTTTTATTGTTGTATTTAAAGCTTATTATATTTTGTTAAAAAAATCATTGTCGGGTTTGCTCGCCGAAAAAGAATGAGTTCGCTCGTTACTATAATATATAAAAGCAAAAAAGGACCGGCTTCGGCCGAACGTGGTGAAGACAAACTGGCCCCGCCACTGTCGTGACCGTACTGATCCAGAAACCTCAAAAAGTTGATACCAGTGGTACACGATACCCGGGGGAGGATCCAGTGTTCGGCCAGGGGGAGCGTTTGCACCCACTCAAGTCCATAGTTTCCTTTATAAATTTGTTATATATTAGGTCCAAAGACCCAAGTGACCCATCTAAAAAAAGTTTAGTGACCCATTTATAACTTTTTTAGTGCCCCAAACTTAACTTTTTTAAATTTTAAGCCCAAATTTTATTTTGTTATGGACGATAACAATTAAGCCCATATTAGTTAATTGCTCAACCACTTTAATTGAAAAATTGGCAATAGTGGGAGGCGAACAGATTAGAGTGATGGCGGCTTCACATGTTGTCGATGCAACTTATTATAGACCCAAAAGACAAAAGCACACAATCATCGATCAACATTATTATAATTTTGATTGTGTCAACAGTGTTGTCGATATTGAAATTCAAGAATTTTGGTGATCGCTTTAATGAGATTAGCACGGATTTACTTAAAAACATGTTGGCTTTCAATACGTATGATTCATTTTCCAAGTTTGATGAATCAAAGTTAATGAGATTGTGTGAGTTTATCCATATGATTTTGATAATAGGGAAAATTTGTTCTTGCATCTCAACTTGGTTTGTACATTGATAGTATGCGAAAAGATGAAATATTTGCTAATCTGAAAGGTATTGCGGATCTTGCTAGAGTTATGGTGGAAGCAAGGAAACATATATCTTTTCATTTGGTTTATCGATTATTAAAGCTAACATTAGTTTTGCTATTGCAACCACAACGGTAGAGAGATGTTTTTCGGCAATGAAGATCATAAAGACAAATTTACGTAATCGAATTGGTGAAGATTTTTTGAATGCTTGTGTAATTTGCAGTGTTGAAAAAGAAGCACTTTTAAATGTTACGAATGAAGCTGTAATTGACCATTTTTAAAAGATGAAATCACGTAGAGGTTAATTGTAGTATATATTTTGTTTATCTTTAATGAAATTTATTGTTTACATTTATATACGTAGTTTGTTTAATGTAAATTTTTTAATCAACTCGTTTCGGTTTGACCCGACCCATTTTGGTTTGACTTGTTTTAGTTTGAATTGACGAGTTCTAGGTTGGATTTTTTGCACCCACTGACTAAACTTTCTAGATCCGTCACTGCGTTACCGTGTGTCCATCCCTACGTAATTTGGAGGGTCCTTTTACTTGTAGTTAGAATATGAGTCTAAAAATAAGTTTTGTTACTTCTCAAGTTTGTTTGGTATAAATAGACATGCGTGGCATTATTTTTTATATGGTGTGTTTCTCTTCATGTTAATGCAAAAAAGATTCGTGAGAATTTCCACAATATATTGGTGTGTTTTCGTATGATATACGAGCCAATAGCTACACATACCATAAGCCCACAAGATTATGGGCTTGGAGATATTTACCTATCTATTTTATCGTTTATATATCTTGTCTAATGTTGCTTTCAAAATCCACATGGTTAGCGTTAACGAGACGGATAGCAGTGAAATGGAGTTGCTTGCCCGATCCAGGTCGTGCCAAATGTGGTGTAATCTCGTCTCTCATTTTAACAAGATACAATGCAGCCCGCAACTAGAGGTGCATAAACCGGGTTTATCAAATACCCGGTTCCGGCCTTCCGGGTATGAAACCGGGCTCGGGTATGACCGAGTACTGGAAATTCATGTATTGGTAATACCCGGGTCGGGTTTGGGTCCAGTTATTGTCTTAAAAAACCATACCATATGGCATGTGCATCAGGTTCGGGTCGGGTATAGAACGAGTATTCTAAAATCTGGTATTTAACTACCCTGTTTTCGGGAATTGAAAAATAACCCTATTTTCATGTTTTTCCGGGTATTTTTCGGGTATATATTGGATTTTTTAAGAGTTGCACTTTTAGGGGTATTTTTTTCGGGTATTTTTAAGGTATTTTTCGGGTACAAATCGGGTATTGGAAAAACCCGGATCTTAGGAGAGTTTCTCGACCCTTTGTCTTAGGATTAGTCAGTGGATTAGTCAGTTCTATTTCTCGATGGGGGCAGGGAAGGAATATAACTCAGCGGTAGAGTGTCACCTTGACGTGGTGGAAGTCATCAGCTCGAGCCTGATTATCCCTAAACCCAATGTGAGTTTTTCATTTTGATTTGCTACCCCGCCGTGATTGAATGAGAATGGATAAGAGGCTCGTGGGATTGACGTGAGGGGGCGGGGATGGCTATATTTCTGGGAGCGAATTCCGGGCGAATATAAAGCGCATGGATACAAGTTAGGCCTTGGAATGAAAGACAATTCGGAATCCGCTTTGTCTACGAACAAGGAAGCTATAAGTAACGGGTTTTCGGGTATTACCGGGTACAAATTGGGTCGGGTTCGGGTTCAAATTTTAGTACCGAAATGCATACCCTATCCGTACCTACGGGTTCAGGTATTAAAAACTCAGGTATATTTTTTCGGATCCAGTTCCGGATTCGGGGTTTTTTTCCACCTCTACTCGCAACCACAAGAAACTCGTTAGAAAGCCACGGGCTTGAATCTAATAGTCGATACTCTTATGCTCAAATCAGTTGGGCTACATTGTAAATAATATGTATAGTTATAGACATTGTTGTGTGTCAGCTTGCTGTTTATAGGTGGTTATTGGGCATTAATTTTAATGGGCCAGGATTGACTTGGGTTTTACTGAAATTAGGCCGGACATGTCCAATTTGGTCGATTTAGGATGGGCATGTCTTACTGAAATGGGCCCAATATGAGAAGAGAGCTCAACTTCTATAACGTAGGGTCCTTTATTGCAATATCCTTGTATAGTGTATACATCATCATGAACATAGAATACCCTATTACAGTTTCCCAAGTTTATAATTTTGTATTGTTTACATATATTGATTTTTGATTTATTATAGATTTTGTTTTAAAATTTTATATGCAATAACTTTTGTACTGGACCAGACCGGTCGGTCAGGTGTAAACCAACTACATAACAAACACGATTTATACTAGTCGGTGAACCGGACAGAAGGTTGGATTGGATTTTAATGTTTAAAGTTTTTCTTTTCAAAATCTTCCACACTATTCATTTACCACTTTGTCCCTTGTATTTTGTTATGAAACACTAGTACAGAAAAAGTTTATTTTAAAACTGTTAAATGGGGTTTACACAACGGTTTCAAAACCGTTTAAAATGTTGTTGCAAAATGTATTTAAAACGGTTTAGATACCAATGTAAAATGGTATCTAAAACAACGCTTCAAAAACTAGTGTAAAATGGCACACAAAAACGCTTCAAAACCCGTTGTAAAATGGTATTAAAAACAACGTTTAAATACCCAAAAACAACGCTTCTTTGTAGTAAAAAAATATTAAAAGGACCGTTGTAAATAATATTATAAAACAACGATTCTTTGATTATATAAAAAATAACTCTTCTACACACTTGGCTTCTTTTAAATTAGATTATGTTTGCAATAACCAAAAGCCGAAAATCCAATTTATATACATAAATCATCTTACATTTATACAAAACTGGTCGAACCTATATATAAAATCTAAACAGATATATATACAATGTTATGTCTACTTCTCCGTATTTGTTCAACATCTTTAAAATCTTCAAAATCGCATATGCATATTCTTCAATAGTTTGAACAAGAAACCATATTTCATTCCCTTCTAATAACACTGTACATTTTCGGTCCAGCTAAAGATAAAAACAACAAATATCAATTCATCAATACTTAAGAAGATTACAATATCCATAAGAAATAAGGAAACCAACTCTATAATTTATGTTAAAA
Organism: Bidens hawaiensis; assembly: GCF_021521415.1. Classification (NCBI taxonomy): domain Eukaryota; kingdom Viridiplantae; phylum Streptophyta; class Magnoliopsida; order Asterales; family Asteraceae; genus Bidens; species Bidens hawaiensis. The sequence goes on along the minus strand of NW_027492746.1, from coordinate 22,764 downwards.
TGGATCACTTAGCCGTTTACATGAGAATACAACTTTATTAATTAGGTTTTGGTTCAAGCATTCTATCAAATAATTAGTGTGCATTATAAGTTATATATGAAACAAACATTAAACGAGTTGTAACATAATATATGAAAGTTATGTTAAAGTTACTTTGTGTGACTCAATAAGTCATATTGTATTGGATTAGAAAATAAAACAGTTTTAACGTTGTTCAAAACATACAATGTTGATTACTAGCATCTCCTTTACATGGTGTAACAATATATAATCCTCATTTAAGCTATTTATCAAACACTTGGTGTGCATTATGCTTTTCTTTGATTTTATGTTTTTTTCATTATCAATACTCCAAAAACAATATATCACTCTCTTTTTTAAATATTAATTAACCAAACAAATAAAACTTTAAAAAGCAAAAGAAAGAGATACATACCTATAGTTAATTATTGCAGAAAAAGCTTATTCCTTTAATAAGCAAATTTATGTTTAGCGAATGAAGGCAATCACGAAATGGATATGTAACTACATAACTAAATCAGAGACATCAAACAATCAACACACTCACCATAACGATGGCCCTAAACAGATGCAATATTTTGATCAGTAAACATAAGCACATAATAAACAAATCATTACTGAAATTACAAGTAAACTGAGATCTACAAGTTTAACAAAACAAAATCAAGCCTCATAAACCCTAATTAAAATTTTAAACACAATCAATGAAGTATACCTCACTTTAAACAAAATTCGATAAATGCATATGCAATTTGAAGAGTGGAGAGAGAGAAAGAGAGAGAGTATTTAAGAAAGCCATATTTAGATGTTAAAAAGAGAAGATAAAATTTATGAAATTTTAATAAGCTTTTTTCATTATCAAATAACTCCAAAAACAATATATCACTCTCTTTTTTAAATATTAATTAACCAAACGAATAAAACTTTAAAAGGCAAAAGAACGGGATAGATACTTATAGTGAATTATTGTAGAAAAAAGCTTCTTCCTTTAATAAGCAAATTTATGTTTAACGAATGAAGGCAATCAGGAAATGGATATGTAACTACATAACTAAATCAGAGACATCAAACAATCACACTAGTAGAAAAAAGGTCTTTAATGACACTCGCATTATGACACGCGGAGATTTATGACATGCAAATGTGCGTGTCATTTAAAAAATGTCATAGTTTTATAAATTTTAAATAATTATGACCCTTATTTTTGTGTGTCATCCATTCAATGTCATAAACTAAAAATGTGTGTCATACTGGTTCAATTAAAATAAATAAACCTAAACGACCCAGTGCTTCTCCAAAAGTGGCGCTCATGTCACCCCTCTTTGAAACCCTAGCCACCCAAGTCACTCTAGATCTCTTTGAAATCCTAATAGTTTCAGAGATGAACTCCTGATTGCTTCCTTCTCTTTCATAGTCTTCGCACTTACAGTGAGAGTGAGAAATCAAGGATGGTTCTCCATTCTTTCAAGGCTTGGCCACCACTCAACTGGCACCGGTCAAACACCGCCAACCATCAAACCTCTCATCCCAAATCTGAAATTCATATAGTAGGTATGATTTTTCTACAAGCAGCTTGTCATCATGAAATCCTCAATTTCATTCCTTTTAGTTGTGTAGTTTGATTTAATTTAGGGGTTAGTAATAGAGTTATATTATATGTCAAATACATTATCATAATCTTTGTAAATCTTATCTCATAATAGGAGATATACTTTGTAATTATTATATAAGGGAGATAATCAACGCTTGGGCCACCCGGGATCAAATCTATTAAAATTTCTTAATAAGTCTAGTTATATTCATTGCATTTAATTCAAAACTTTGTCAATCATGTGTTTTTGGTAAAAGTACTAGACTTCCATTTGTTAATTCTAATACTTCTACTTCTATGCCGTTTGATTTATTACATAGTGATCTATGGACCTCTCCAATTATCAGTACCGGGGGTCACCGTTACTATATATTGTTTGTTGACGATTTCACTAACTTTCTTTGGACATATCCTCTTAGCCACAAATCCCAAGTTTATACAATATTTAAACAATTCTCAACCTTGATTTACACCTAGTTTGAACGAAAAATTAAGCAATTTCAATGTGATAATGGGAAAGAATATTCTAATCGCGCTTTTCAAACATTCTGCCACCAAAACGGAATGACATTCCGCTTTTCATGCCCCTATACCTCTTCACAAAACGGCAAAGCGGAACGCAAAATCCGCTCAATAAACAATATTATACGCACCCTCCTTGCCCAAGCCAACCTACCTAACAATTTTTGGCACCATGCTTTAGAAGTTGCCACGTACCTAATCAACATTCTTCCTAGCCAAACACTTAAACTCAAAACACCTACACATCTCCTCTACAATTGAGCCCCGTCATACGACCACCTTCGTGTGTTCGGATGCCTTTGCTATCCTCTCATCCCTCACACTACCATACACAAACTTCAAAACCGATCCACACCTTGTGTTTTTCTCGGTTACCCCAACCAACACCGCGGGTACAAGTGCCTTGACTTATCAACCCACAAAGTCATAATTTGTCGTCATGTCCAATTTGACTAAACAATTTTCCCATTCAAGAATGTGGTCCGACCAGCCCTCCAAAACTATCAATTTCTAACTGATTCTATCCATCCTACTTTCTGGCCTCACATTGGCTCCAATACTCAAACAAACATCCACACATCTTCATCCCAACTCAATCCCACTTCGGACCACTCCTTCCCACCTACTGCTTCTACCAAAGCCCAACCTTTGACAGCCCAATCCTCACCTCACCAAGTCCAATTCTCGGCAGCCCCATCCCATCCTCCTATTGTCTATTCTCGTCGACCAAGAAACATCCAGAACACTTCAAACACTACTCCCACCCCTCCTGCTTCCCAAAACTATCAACCAACCACAACCCAACCTCAACCCATTAATGTCGTCACCCAACCAGACCCCGCTGTCCCACAACGAAACGTCCATACCTGGTCCATGGATGGAATTGTTAAACCGAGAAAACCATTTAACCTCAACAATTCCTCCATCGCTTCCATTCCCCGTAATCCCAATATTGCCTTGTCCACGCCCGAATGGCGCCAAGCAATGCAAGCTGAATTTAATGCACTTATTAAAAACGAGACGTGGGAACTGGTTTCACGGACACCGGACATGAATGTCATACGTAGCATGTGGCTTTTTTCGCCACAAATTTTCACCCCGGTTACTGTCTCTGTTATACCCCTAATTCTGATTACTCGAACCCTGCTGATAACCGCTCTAGCGGTAATTACCCTGCGATCTGTTCTGGCTCGATCCCCGAAGTTCGGGTTCAACTGAGAAGACACGTTCCCGTAACGAAAATTCGGATGGTTCCTCAGGCCTGGGTGATATGTGTTTGAATTGACCCCTTGGCCTTTGGAATCCCCGTAAGCATAACTGACTTCCTCAGTATCATCCTCTTCGTTATCATAAAACTCGGGGCAATTTTCTGCTTTGTGCCCGAGTTCACCACAATATTCACAAACCGGGAATTTTACTCCAACTTTCCCGACTTCTTTCTTCTTACCCTTCCTGTACCCAGCCAGTTCACGTTCTAACTCAGCAATTCTTTCAGACTCACTCGTGAATGACTTAATTGATCTGGATGAATTACCACGTCTTCGTCTTTCAGCCGCTGCTTCTGCCTTGGAATCTTCGCACATGAACTCTAAAAATTCTCAATCATCTTCCTCAGGCAGATTCAACAACTGACCATTACACGAGGCCTTAAGATGCTTTCTGTCCTCGTATGTCAAACCATCAACAAAGCACTTTACCAGTTCCCACAGTTCGATTTGGTGATGTGGGCATTTTCTAATCATATCCTTATACCTGGTAAAAGCTTCATGGAATAACTCACCCGGTAACTGTGAAAAGTGACGAATGTCTAAACGGGCCTCGGTAGTCTTATATTGTGAATAAAACTCGTTTAGAAAGACTTGTTGCATCTCGGCCCAGTTCCTGATACTGTGTGTCGGTAACGAGTTAAACCACAGTTTCGCTTTGTCTTTTAACGAGAACTGGAATAACCGCAACCGGACTTCATCCTGATCGAACGTACCATCACCAATAGACCCACAAATAGCCGAAAAATCGGTTAAGTGTGAATACGGGTCTTCCGAAGCCATCCCGTTAAAGTGAGGAACGATGTTGATGTAAGATGGCCGGGACTTAAACGTTTGCTGTCCCTGCACTCGTACCTGTGGAACCAAAGGGGATGCTACGTCTGAGATAGCCGGTCTAAACCGACTGTTAACACCATGATCCGGGGCTATGTAATTTCTCCTTTGACCCTCGGGGTTTCCCATACCGCCCAGGTTAACCGGAATACCACGAACTCTTTCGAGCCGTTCGACCCGAATTACCCTTTCTCGATCCCTTCTGTTTCTGTCAACTGGTTCAGCCCGTCTTCGATTTACTGGCTCTTCCACTTCTTCTTTGTACAGATTATCACCCTCAATCTCTGGTTCATCAACCTCATTCTCGGGCTCAACCGCCCGATTCCTCCTAACCCATCGATCTACCTCATCATCAGCTGCCCGAAAACCTTCGTTTCTATTATTATCTTCACCCTCATCCTCATCTTCAGTCGGAACAGTCGATAGAACATCATCAATGTTTATCCGAACTCGGCGGTTGGTGTTATTGTTTGGAGCGGATGATCCGGCTTGGTCAAAGTTGAGGTTTAGGTTTAGGTTTCGGTTTCGGTTTTGATTTCGGGTTCTGGAGGCACGAGCTAAGTTGTTTTGGTTATTCTGGTTATTAAAGTTTGGTGGGTCGGATATGTTGTCTGGGTGAAACATGTTGGTTTGTGGAAGTGGATCTTGGTTTTGGTTATTGTTTTGGTTCTGGTTTTCGTTTTCGTTTTGGTTTTTGTTTTGGTTTTGTTCTTCCATCTCTGAGTTTCTGTTTTGTACTCGGTTCTGCCGAGCTAACCTCTCAATTTCGGGCTCGTAAATTAACAGAGACTGTCGGCCCGAATGGCGGGTGCGCATAAACCTGTAATCTGCACAACTGTCGGCCCGAATGGCCGTAGTCGCCGGCGCCGGAGGAGGCATAGCGGAGGCCGCCGCGGTAGAAACCAACGGAGGTGAACTCACCGGAGTTGAACTCACAACCGCGGCCGCGGCTGCGGAAGAATCCACAGAAACACTCACCGCCGGCTCAGTGAAAGAATCAGTGAATATGGCACTGACAGCCGGCGGATATGTCGTCACAGTTGGAACAGTTGGCTCAACTGGGTGAGCAACTGAACCAACTGAAGCAGGCGCAGTCGCCTGGGTCATCGCCTCAGGTAGGTTGACCAAGCCTACCGTCATGGGTCCGGAGGTGCTCCTCCCCGCTCCACCCTGGAATGCGGTAGCATCCACGCCTGCACAAAGAAGATATAATGGTGGAAAGCTATGCAGTAAAAGTAAAGGAAGATTATACTTACGGGTTTTCTTGAGCCTAAAGGTGCGAACAGGCGGGGACGAACTCGATGGAGCCGGCCTCTTCATATCGGTCACCGTCGTCGTCCTGGGCTGCTCGGAGGTGACAGTCGTCTCAGCCTCCGGAGCAGTGGTCTCAACACCACCTGGGTTCCCCGTCGCCTCCTCGCTCTCGGTCTCCGAGTTTGACCGGTTACCCGGATCGGCAGTGGAGGCAACCTTCGCCTTCCCCTTCCCGCCGGCAGCCTTCTTCTTCCTCGCCAATAAAGGACCATCTGCGGATTCCTCATCAGAAGATGACAAAATTGGAGGAATTCCCGCAGAGGTTTGAGCATTGAGAGGGCGAGGGTCAAAAAGTTCTTTACCTGGCCGCCTGGCGCTCAGGATCTCGTGGCCTGGCGGGTAGACCTCCACGAACCGATCCGCCGTTTGCTCAAGGATAGGCAACTCGTTCTCATCTAGAGCACGAGTACCCATCCGAGCGGGACCATCACTCTCCCGCGGCTGCAGGAGAGACTGCAAGTCGTTTCCCTCTGAAATAAAAAAAGAAACAGTTAGAAGAAAAACCTATATCAACAAAGAAGACAGAGCATACCGTAAGGGACAGAGTTCAAACCGTATTCGAGGACGATGGGAATCTGTGACGCCTCCTTCCACACCCGGCTCATCCCGAGCATCACCATCCCGGACTCCGCAAAGCGGTACACCGGAGTCTGGATCCGGGAGATCTTGGCGAACCACTCCGCCTCCTGGTGGTTAAGGGCATGAAGGGCGGGGAGTGCTCTCCCATTCTTAAACGTCATCGCAAGGGGGACGACGCGAGGGGAGATATAGAAAAACTCCCGCTTCCACGACCGAAGACTGCGCTCGGCAGCGCAGATCTTCAAACCCTTGATCCGATTGACCAAGGTGTACCACCCCTGGATGCACCTCCAGGAGTAGAAAGTCATCAACCGATCAACGTGGGGCTCCACGCCCAGAATGAGGCACACCCACTCAAAGTGGCGGATCTTGGCGATCGCCATCGGGTGTACCTCCGTCAGATGCACACCGTGCCTCTCCAAGACACGGTATACAAACTTCGTCAATGGGAACCTGAGATTCCCATAAACGAAGAATGCAGCGTACACCCCTATCTTGCCCTTGGGGGCATCGTACACCGTCTGGTGTGGCTCCGGAACCGCAGGCTCGAACGGCTCGAGCATGAACTTCCGGACGACGTACTGATAGAGGTCGGCCGGAAGAGCACACTGGCACTCGCCAGCAATACTCTTGTCATCCTTATCGGAAGTGGACGACGGATTCTCGACGAACACGTCAGACTCCTCGGCAGTAGCCTCAACATCATGGGAAGAAGACATTCTGGAAGGATGAAAGGCAACGATTTCAGAAAGAATATTCGCCGGAAATCGCTTAGAAGGAGAAGATAGAAGTGAAAGTGTGGATTACAAAGGACTCTCTCCCCCTTTATATACTCATCGCAATGAATCTTTGAATTTAATGCGGAGGAGAGAGAAAAGAGCTGGTGCAATGAAACTATGACACGTGGAAAAAGCAAGCTGGCAACAGCTGTTGACGGGACGCGCGCCGTAAAATCCGCACCCACGCGCCTAAAAATCCGCACCCACGCGCCTGAAAAAGCGTCTGGAATGACCATGTACCGTCACGTCGCCATAACTTCCTGCACGTCCTGAAACTGTCAGAAGAAACCGTAGGACTACTCAACCGTCCCTTCAACAGTTTGGACTGTTCTTATCCTTTCACCAACTCTTCGAATTTCAAAAGATTCAAAAAGATTCAAAAGTAAGCGGGAATATACCCCTTACCTTGGCAACCAAGTAACTATAAGACAGGTGCGAGTACAGTGTTAAGGCAAAACCCTTCACATACTTAGCACCTGCAGGGAATTGAAGCCAAGAATACCTCGGCAACCAAGTAACCATAAGACGGGTGCGAGTACAGTGTCAAGGCAAAACCCTTCACATACTTAGCATCCGCAGGGAATTGAAGCCAAGAATACCTTGGAAGTAAAGTAACTATAAGACGAGTGCGGGTACAGTGTCAAGGCGAAACCCTTCACATACCTAGCACTCCGCAGGGAATTGAAACCAAGAAGGATCTTCTGGGCCGTGTTTGCGGAAACGGGAATAACACCCCCGCATAGCGGGAACATCGAGAACTAGATTGTTTGAAGCTCCAAGATGGAATTGGTTGTTTAAACATAATTGATCGCTATGTTCAAAACTACCAAAACCTCATGGAGAATCTACACAAGTGGGACTCAACGCTCCTGACTTGCGAGGAGGTTACTGTCACACCCGGTCCATAGGCGGAAACAACCGGTGTGCGACTCATGAAAGGTTTTCGAGAGCGCGGTTAAGCAACAACTATATGATAAAATACATGAGGATTTCATTCATAATATAAGTTTTACAAAAATATCCATAAAAAGGTTTACATATAACATATTGAGATTTCACAGTTATGTCCTACCGAAGGGAGATATAACCGTGAAAACTCCAAAATATAAAATCCTCATACATGAAATTTCCATAGTTAAACATAAAACCGTAGTGAGACACCGTGACCTCTCCACTTAGCTAAATACCTGAAAGACACGTAAAATAATTTAATCAGTATAAACTGAGTGAGTTCACAAGTTTTGTGACTCGATAAAATGCTTTATAATATAATTCTCATAACGTCATGAATGCAGTATCCATGACTTGCAGTGTAACGTGAATACATGAGTTCGTAACCATTCCTTGACTATATATATACACCATAAAGCCCACATAACATCCCACGAGTCCACGAGGGAATAAATAAATCGGAAAACTAAGCACCCGTCTTATAAAGTGGCGCGACCACTTACGAGTGGGTTGGTCAGACCAGTAGTACTACCCGTAGAGTTCCTCGGCTATAGTTGCCTATAGTTTATGGTTACAATATATACCGGGGACTTTATGTACCATGAGCGCGCCAAATATCTCATGTACACGCACATTGTAAATCAAGATATACACCATGATAAAACATATTTAAACACGTGTCCCTCGCCCCGAAAACAGTTTAAAACATAGTGAAAATAGTGAAAATAGGGGCTGTGAGACTCACCTTAAATGAGGAATAATGTTCCGTTATACTCGGCGAGTTTCCTGTATTATATCGTATACGTATGCACTTCAGTACATAATATATAACTATTAATACTTAGCCCGATACATACTTATGAGGTGACGGTATATATGTATACTTTTTATACATTAGCGATACGGACGTTAGACAACGTCTTATACTTGTTATGTGTATCCGTTATATCATCTGTATATATATATCCTCCGAGCATTAGGGAATGCTCGATACAAATTATTCGTCGGTAATCATGACGTTCGTGACATGCTTTAGCCTAATAGGTTTTGGAGCTCTCATCGTTAGTCCCCAGGTAGGTAACGGGCCCATCTATGATATATTCAGTTACCAGCCTAGACAGGACGTCCCGACTACCGGCACCTCCACCCTTCCAGTTACTCGCAATGTCCATCACAAAAACTCGTATTTTATATTTATACTTGTGGCACATATATAGGAATATATGTGTATTAATTGTATATATCATTTCTTCATGTATATGATAAGTATTATTAGTATTTTCGTCTTCGTAACATATAGTTATCTTTTACTTTTATAACTCTTATACACATCCTTTGTTTTTATAACATTATACATGGGTATTTTCATTTGCGTATATAGGAATATACGTGTACCTTGGATTTTTACCCGTACCATTGTCGTTATATTTATTTCCATGTTTTGGTGCAAGGGTTGCACTTTATGTTTAAGGTTCACTTTCATTTATACTTTCATTTTTTTATTACTAGTGTTCCTATTTTTATTATTATTATTATTATTATTATTATTATTATTACTATTATTATTTTTACTTTTATGACAAACTCGATACGGTTTTTAATACGTTAGTTATACCCTTTTTAAAGTTTAACATAACCAAAATTCCATCTTTACATTTATATCATCTTGTTTATTTAAAAGTGGGTTTTACTACTCAAGATCATTTTTACCTTAACTAGGTGTTCTATTAACCTTAACCTTCCTTAAACACCCTTTAAATCCTTTATATCTTTTACTTAACATGATTTATCCTTAATTATATGTCATTTCAACACACTTCAAGTTTATGTTTATGTCTAATCACCTCATTATGTATACGTATCTTAGGCTTAGTCCATGTTTTTCTACTAAACATTTTATGGCATTAGTAACTTGGAAATGTCGGTTTTTGAGCGATTTAAGACGAGATCCAAGTTCCTTGACGTTAACCACGATGTTAAGAGTCTACATTATGTTCAAATAACATGAAATAGGTGGATTAGGGTCAAGTAAAATGATGAGACCGTGGCTGGACAGAATTTATGATTTTACAGCCACTATAAACTGTTACAATTCACGTTTTGGCTCACCTAGTGCTGAAACGAAGCCGGAAATGGACGTTCAAAAGGTGGTTCGTGATCCTTGCGAGTTTCCTTGGATTCCTAAACAAGAATCACCCAAAAATACCAAGTGGTTTGTGAGATATGAACAAAAGAAGAGAGGGGGGTACTGCTGGAAAATGCAGTTTCCAGTAGTGACCTTTGAAGGTTCAAGGCTTCTTACTGAGTTTTCCGGGCAGAGATCCGTTCAAGGATTTCTACCACGGTTTAAGGATTTCTTCTAGCTTTCCAACGATATATAGGGTTCAAGATGTTAAGAGCAGAATTATAGAGAAAACGGGTTGCAAAGAGGCGGCTGTTTGGTGGCCTGCTGCTGTTCTTCGGCCGAGAGAGGAACAAGGGAGGAAGGGATTGTGTTCTTGTGTTTGTAAATGGTGCTTCTTGATCCAAAAAGTCTGGAATATATCAAGTAGGAGAGGTGAAACATAATCCCTTAAATCTAGGGGATGTCATCTTTCAAGATCAAGTGGAATGGAGTAGTCAAAGCATGGTTTATATTGTAAAATATAGGGGGCGGCCATAGGGGATGTTTAGGAGATTTGATCTTGACTTTGTAGCATCATTGTGTTCCCTAACATGATGTATGTATGATTTATGGATGGATGATTATATGTGGAATGATACATGGCAATTTCTAGTGTTAATACTTGATCATAAAACCGAATGGGGAAAAGTTGGGGTTCGGCTTTGGGCTGCAAAGGGAGGGTATTATGGTCATTTAATAAATATATTGATTGTCCAAATGTAGTGCTAAGTTCAATCTTGGTTCGGGTCTTAAGTGGATAGTTGTTAGGACGAGTTGATCATCGAGTAAACAAGTTATGGAATTTATATTGAACTTGGGTATTATGAGCTTCTCTTAATTTATTTGGTCACCTATAAGGTATTATAGATGGTATAGAACCCGGTATTTATTTCGGTTCCCGGTATGATGTATATTTAAATTTAGCCCGGAGTTATATTCGGTTAAATAGTGCGCCATATTGTAATCCTTCATGGATTGTTTAAATTATTAACTTCATATTATTTTGACTAGTATACCTTTAATTCCTTCATAGTTTCATATCTTGATCGTCTCACTGTATAATGTATCATTGATTTGGCCGGTTCGGCGACTATATTCCATTATTTAAATGTTTATGGCGTTTTGGTCCTAATTAGGGAATTAGGACATTACTGGGCATGGTCTTACCATTACCCCTTATATTGGATCATAGATATATATTTAGCTTGATATATTTGTCACCTCTAAACTATTACTGGGCTATCTTCATCATATAGCCGTTCTCATCGGCACTTTATACAATCCTATAGGCATAACGACTGTTCTCGTCCACATTTCAAGTATACTATGGTTTATACCTCATATAAATTATATAAATAACACGTAATTTTGATCAATTATAAAGATTAAAGTATATGGAAAATTACCGGGTGTCACAGTTACAGACCTACCCGCATCATACCCAAAGATCAAGCAGGAAAGTAGGGAATTTCTGCACGTGACATTAGGACTTCCGCGGGAAGAATCCCCATGGAAAACCTTAAAACTAAACCCCTTTTCAAAACCCTTTGCTTAAAGTCCAAAAGTTCACCTTACTTATTAACAATTCATGAGAAGAACATTGGACTGGGGGGACTTGAAGAGGTAGGTCCCAGCAGAGCCCAGTTGGACCCGCAAGACTCACCCCAGTTGGACCCGCAAGACTCACCTCAAAGAGGGACGTCTGCGCAGTTGAACCCGCAAGACTCACCTTCAACAGGGATGTCTGCGCAAAGGCTAAACTCGCAACCCCTTGAAGAGGGACGTCTGCGTAGAAACCAACTGGGCCCGCAGGACCCACCATGCTCAGAGACGTGACGTCCTTACGCAAGCTGTTCCCGCAGGAAAAGCCTCCCAATGGTGAAGTACTCCACCTGTTCCCGCAGCTGCGGATACAAGCCATCAGGGAAGGCTACCTGCGCAGCAAAGCTACACGCACAAGGCACTTAACTCTTAAATAAATCAGTAATGTCACCTGAAGAAGGAGTGAGCAAGCCGGGAACACTCCCGCACAAAGCCGGGAGAACTCCCGCCCAAATGAGCCAGTCCGTACGATATTGGAGGATCTTTTGTACTGTACCTGACGAGGTATGGACAAAAGATCTGACCAAGGATACGACAGCTCACTGACAACAGTATGACGAGCAGCACGCTCTGGTACTGTATGTCACTATTAGCCGCTGCCTACTCACCAACCTGTCGGAGGACGTGCATGGCCTGCAGTTGGTGGAACAGGAATAGTACACAGCCGGCCTGGTCACTATCAGCCGCTGCCTATCCACCAACCACCAGCATGGCATGTGCGTAGCCCACAGTTGGCAGAACAGGAATACTATTCAGCCGGCTGTACCTTCTTGGAAACCTACCTTCGGCTATAAATACTCCAACACCTTGGAATGGTATGATCATCTTATATCTTACATCTTATCTCATATCTCATATCTTGATATATTACCTGATATCTGCTCTAGTCATTCTCTTAATATACACTTATATTCAAGAGCAATCTATTCTGATTCTCACGCCGGAGGGTGGTCACAAGGAGGTACCCCCCCCCCCCTTCTCAGTGACGAGCTCACGGTGTCTGTTTTGCAGGTTATCAGAAGAACCATCTTTGCCGGATCTAACCCCTCGTGGGAAACATCTATTTAACCGCTAGATTACCCGTAATCTGCCCGGGGTCGATTAGTGTTTCTTCAAGTACCTTTCTTGTGACACCCGGTAATTTCCCAATCCTATAAACTAAGTAATCAACCTAATAATTAGGTGATTGTAAATATTAAGCGCGCCATGTTAGAATCAGCGCGGGCATTTGTTATATGCGCCGTGCGCGAGCGCGCCATGCTAGTCAGCGCGGGCATGTTATGTGCGCCCTGCGCGAGCGCACCATGTTAGGAACCTGCGTGGGCATATGTTATATGCGCCATGCGCAAGTGTATTGGTTTTATGTATCTATAACTTAATGTTGCCTATTGGGTTGACCGTCTCGCATGATGCTAAGGCGGGTGCATCCCAAATCGTTTATGCGCGTGCGGAAGGGGAACTAACCTCCCCGCATGGCGGGAACATTGAGAGCTAGTTTGTCTGAAGCTCCAAGATGGAATTGACTTCAACATGACTGATCACTATGTTGAAATACCAAGACCACCTGGAAAATCTACAAATGAAACTCAATGTCCCTGACTGCGAGAAGGTTACGTACCTACCCGCAGCAAAGAAATGTCCTTCACGCAGAAAGCTATGCGCACAAAGTGATACGCGCAGAACACTTAGTCTATTCTCCAGATGTAAGGAGATTACTCCCGCCCAAAAGGAAACAGTAGCGTGTTTCAGAGATTTTCCACTTTTTACTGTACACTGACAAAAGTATCTGAAAAAGCACACTGTAACATGAAAAGTCAACTGTCAGCCACCCTACTCCCACCAACCACAGACCTGCATGTCCGTCCAAATCAAATCAAAATCTTTTATCCACTACTCCACTTTTAAAATAAATAATAATAATTTCCATACTTTACCATCATTACACCTAGATATAAAAAGATTTCAATCCCCTAAAGCAAGGGATTGTGTTCCCTTGAGTTTGCCTATAAATATGTAACCTAAATTATCACCCAAAACACACTTCAAACTTCTCTCTTAAGAACTGCAAACTTACACTAATCATCGCCCAAACATCCGTTGTTTTCATTTCCGATCCTGTTACTAGGTAAGCCGAGAATATAACCTTGAGATCTACTTTCCAACCCTTATATTCTCCTAATTCTTGATCTTAATATAGATATTTCTTGTTATTTAATCGTATTCTAGACCTTCAATTCCGAGGCCAACACCAAGAAAACCCGGATCTCGATTAATCCCTTAACAAGAACCACAGGTGAGTCTCACAGCCCCTATTTTCACTGTTTTCACTACTTTTAAACTATTTTCGGGGCGAGGGACACGTACTTAGATAATGTTTTATCATGGTATACTTACAAGCTATGCAAGCGATTATGTGTTTAATTTATGTCTCGTGATGAGCAATGCGAACGGTTATCTATGGTTTTCGATGTATGTGCGCTAGAATTCGAGTAAGTGATCACTTTACCATTGGAACTCTAAGGGTAGGGACTGCTGGTTTGATCCACCCACTCGTAGGGGTCGCACCTCTTTGCATGGACGAGTGCCTAGAATGGGGCAGTACTATGGGACTGAGCCCGCTCGTGGGGGTCGCGCCTCTTTGCATGGACGAGCGCCTTGTTTTCCGGCACAACGTCCGCGCGTAACCCGCGGGACGGAATTATTGATTAGCTCGTAGGGGCAGCGCCTCTTTGCATAGACGAGTACGGTTTTTAGAAATGTCCACGCGTAACCCGCGAGACGGTATTACATTATTTAGCTCGTAGTGGCAGCGCCACTTTGCATGGACGAGCACGTTTTCCAGAGACGTTCGCGCGTAACCCGCGAGACGGTATTACTTATTTTGCTCGTAGTGGCAGCGCCACTTACACAGACGAGCACAATTCCCAGAAACGTTCGCGCGTAACCCGCGGAACGATTCTTATCAGATTATGTTATCAGAACTATGTTTTACTAAACATGTGTTTCAATATGATTTTTATCAAGACTATGATGCAATGCGATTTATCAAGTTACTAAAACTTGTGAACTCACTCAGTTTATACTGATTCAAATGTTTTACGTGTCTTTCAGGAGATAACTAGGTAGCGCATGGAGTCACACTTAGAGCACCTCACGCTGAACATCTAAACTAGCTTTTTGGAAGATTTTAGTTCTATCCCTTCGATGCGCGTGGTTGTTCCCGCCGCGCAAGGGGATATGGCGTGGAAATCTTCAACAGTTTTCATACTTGGATGTTTTTATGTAATTTTTAAACAATGTAATGTATTTGTATTAAACATTTCATGCGCAATGAAAATCTTACTTTGAATGTTTACAATGGCCCGTGCTTAATTATCAATCCCCACTCGCGCGCGCCCGGCTGTTTCCGCCGCTCAGGGCCGGGTGTGACAGATTGGTATCAGAGCACTGGTTATAGCGAACTAGGAAAAGAAGTTTTAACCTAGACTATAACCGTTGGGGGATCGCATGAAATATTTTTTTCAAAGAATATTTTCAAAAGAAACTATACACACACTTAGGAACACGGGTCACACAGTGTCTAGTGAATAATGATAAGAACATTATGTGCTCAGAATACATGCGCTAAGATTGATATATTTTTACTCTTTTAAAGCGAGAATGCCTCCAACTAGAGCCAAGGGAATTACCATGACACCCGAGGAACTCGCAGAAATAATCGTGCAAGCGATCGCAACGCATGAGGCCAGCAAGGCCGAATCTAGTCAGGGTCGTCAGGAGAACGAGACCCCAGAACCCGAATCAGGAGCTTTGGACAAAGGATGCTCCTACAAGACATTTATGGCTTGTAAGCCTTGGCCATTCAAGGGCACCGAAGGAGCCATTGGGCTCTACAACTGGATTGACAAGATGGAGACAGTTCTCTCCATTAGCGGATGTAGTGAGAACCAGAAGGTCCTTTACGCGACCTGCATGTTCCAAGAAGCAGCTTCGTCTTGGTGGAAGCTTCAAGTGAAGACATTGGGGCGAGAAGTTTCTCTCCACAGGACCTGGGAGGAGCTGAAAGAGATGATGATGAAAAAGTTCTGCTCTCGCGCAGAAATTCAGAGTCTGCAACAGGAATTCTGGAACCACACCATGGTAGGAACGGATATCGACGCCTACAACAACCGGTTCAACGAGCTTTGCCAGTTGGTGCCAGACATGGCAAACACGGAGGAAAAGAAGATCGAGAGGTATATCTTTGGGTTACCTCCTGTTGTTAGGGTTCCGCTCAACGCCGCAGCGCTCCAACCTTTGATGAGGCGGTAGCGCGGGCCATCACCCTTACAAGGGATACGGTCCGTGCGGGTATGTTGACTACGCGCGGAAACGAACAGCGAACCTCTGACTCCAAGAGGAAATGGAACTCTCACCACCGAGGGTCCGACTCCAAACAGCCACCGTTCAAGAAGCAAGAAAGCGCAAGGGTTTACGCGATCCAAGCCGCGGAAACATCAAGGAAAGGATACAGCGGGCCTCGCCCATGGTGCAACAAATGCAAGTATCACCACGAGGGTGAATGCGCAAGAATCGAATGCGCCAAATGTGGCAGACCAGGGCACAAGGCGATGAATTGCCGTATCAGAGAAGCTGGAGCGAGCGACAACTGCTACGCATGCGGGAAGCCAGGGCATTTTAGTCGGGATTGCCCGCAAAAGGGAAACCAAGCTCGCGGGAGAGCTTTTGTGATCGGCGCAGGCGAAGCTAAAGAAGAACCGAATGTGGTGACCGGTACGTTTTTGCTTAACGGCCATTTTGCATCTGTCTTATTTGATACTGGCGCTGACCTAAGTTTTATATCCGCTGAGTTTAAAGACTCCCTAGGCCTAGCAACCAGTAGGCTAGACACACCTTATACTATAGAACTAGCCAATGGTAGGCAGTTATGCGCGAACGAAAGAACTGAACAATGTGTAATAGTCATGGGAGGTCACGGGTTCAATATTAACTTGTTGCCAATAGACTTGGGAAGTTTTGACATTGTGATAGGTATGGATTGGTTAGTCGAGAACCACGCGGAAGTTATTTGCCATGAGAAGCAGGTTCGGGTCCCACTGTTAAACGGAGAAACCTTGGTGATTCAAGGGGAAAGAAGGGGAGTTGCGACGAAACTGATTTCGTGCCTAAAGGCGCGCAAGTGCCTAAGGAAAGGGTGCTACGCCTTCCTGGAGCATGTAGTAGAGAAGAAAGGAGATGAGCGAAGAATTGAAGACTTACCAGTAGTGCGCGAATTTCCAGAAGTTTTTCCTGAAGATTTGCCCGGATTACCGCCGCCGCGACAAGTCGAATTTCGTATTGATTTAGTCCCAGGAGCTGCGCCAGTAGCTAGAGCGCCTTATCGACTAGCTCCATCCGAGATGCAAGAGCTATCCAATCAGTTACAGGAACTATTGGATAAGGGTTTCATACGCCCAAGCTTTTCACCCTGGGGAGCTCCAGTACTGTTTGTTAAAAAGAAGGATGGTTCGTTCAGAATGTGTATTGACTACAGGGAGCTGAATAAGCTGACAGTCAAGAATCGGTACCCCTTACCGAGGATTGACGACTTATTTGACCAATTGCAGGGATCCAGTTATTATTCGAAGATAGATCTACGGTCAGGATACCACCAACTTAGGGTCCATGAGGAAGATGTGCCGAAAACAGCCTTCCGAACTAGATACGGCCATTATGAGTTCTTAGTGATGCCTTTCGGGCTAACTAATGCGCCGGCTGTATTCATGGATCTGATGAACCGCGTGTGCAGACCATACTTGGACAAGTTTGTGATTGTGTTTATAGATGATATTCTGATTTACTCTCGAACCAAGGCCGAGCATGAGCAACACCTGAGATTGATTTTGGAATTGTTGAGGAAAGAAAAGTTGTATGCGAAGTTTTCCAAGTGCGAGTTTTGGCTTAGAGAAGTTCACTTTCTCGGTCACGTTGTAAACGAGAAAGGAATACACGTTGATCCTTCCAAAGTCAAGGCCATCGAAAACTGGGAAGCGCCAAAAACCCCAACTGAGGTGAGGCAATTCCTAGGACTAGCTGGCTACTATCGACGCTTCATTGAGAACTTCTCCAAGATAGCTCTACCTCTGACCGCGCTAACTCAGAAAGGCAAGAAGTTTGTTTGGGGCGAAAATCAGGAAGCAGCATTTCAAATGTTGAAACAGAAGTTATGTAGTACGCCAATTTTGTCTCTGCCCGAGGGGACGGATGACATCGTCGTTTACTGCGACGCTTCACATCAGGGACTCGGATGTGTCCTTATGCAGCGAGACAAAGTCATAGCGTATGCCTCGCGCCAACTCAAGACCAATGAAAAGAACTACACAACGCATGATCTGGAACTTGGAGCGGTTGTCTTCGCGCTAAAGATTTGGCGCCATTACCTCTATGGTACGAAGTGTATAATCTTTACGGATCACAAGAGCCTTCAACATATATTTGATCAAAAGGATTTAAACATGAGGCAACCAAGATGGGTTGAATTGTTGAATGATTATGATTGTGAAATAAAGTACCACCCTGGAAAGGCGAATGTGGTAGCAGACGCGTTAAGTAGGAAGGAGCGAATAAAAACGCTACGAGTCAAGGCTCTAAGGTTGACCATTCGCGCAGATCTCTTTACCCGCATCCGAGACGCTCAGCAAGAAGCTTTGAAACCAGAATTTGTTAAAAACGAATCCCTTGGGGGAATGATTAAGAGCTTGGAACTTAAAGAGAACGGCAATCTATATTTCGCTAACCGCATATGGGTCCCTCTCAAGGGAGGATTGCGCGAGCAAGTATTAAACGAGGCTCACAAGACGCGGTATTCCGTACATCCTGGCGCAGACAAGATGTACCAAGATGTTAAAGCGCTGTATTGGTGGCCCAATCTTAAAGGCGCCATCGCGACGTATGTCAGTAAGTGCCTGACGTGTTCGAAGGTAAAGGCTGAATACCAGAAACCGTCGGGGTTGCTTCAGCAGCCAGAAATTCCCATGTGGAAGTGGGAACAAATCTCTATGGACTTCATCACCAAACTGCCAAGGACACCTGGGGGTTACGACACAATCTGGGTTATTGTAGATCGGCTAACTAAGTCAGCGCACTTCCTGCCGATCAAGGAAACCGATAAGATGGAAAAGTTAGCCCGATTGTATATTCGAGAAGTAGTTTCAAAACATGGAGTCCCAGTGTCCATCATTTCTGATAGAGATAGTCGGTTCACCTCAAGGTTTTGGAGATCGTTACAAGGGGCTTTAGGTACTCGTCTGGACATGAGTACGGCTTATCATCCCCAAACGGATGGGCAAAGCGAGCGAACAATCCAGACATTGGAAGATATGTTGCGCGCGTGCGCAATCGATTTCGGGGGTAGCTGGGATACTCATCTCCCATTGGTTGAATTTTCTTACAACAACAGTTATCACACAAGCATCAAGGCTGCGCCGTTTGAAGCTTTGTATGGGCGCAAGTGTAGATCCCCACTGTGCTGGGCTGAAGTGGGTGACAAGCAAATGACTGGTCCAGAATTGATCCAAGAAACAACAGACAAGATTTTTCAGATAAGGGATCGCCTTAAGGCAGCGCGTGACAGACAGAAGAGCTACGCAGATGTGCGAAGGAAACCGTTGGAGTTTCAAGTAGGGGATAAAGTACTTTTGAAAGTCTCTCCATGGAAAGGAGTCCCCCGTTTCGGCAAGCGAGGAAAGTTGAATCCGCGCTACATCGGACCATTTGAGATCCTGGAAAGGATCGGTCCGGTTGCTTATAAACTCCGTTTACCCGCCGAACTCAGTGGAGTTCATGATACGTTCCATGTGTCCAACCTCAAAAAGTGCTTATCTGACGAAACGTTGATTTTACAGTTAGAAGAGATTCACATCGACAAACAACTGCACTTCGTAGAGGAACCTATAACAGTGACCGATTGGAAAGAACAAAAGTTACGCAGAAGCAAAATCAAGTTAGTAAAGGTTCAATGGAACTCAAGGCGTGGGCCTGAATTCACTTGGGAAAGAGAAGATCAAATGCGCCAGAAATACCCACACCTCTTTCAGAGCATGGCTTCTGCCAGCGACGTCTCCTAAATTTCGGGACGAAATTCTCTTAAAAGGGGGAGAATGTGACACCCGGTAATTTCCCAATCCTATAAACTAAGTAATCAACCTAATAATTAGGTGATTGTAAATATTAAGCGCGCCATGTTAGAATCAGCGCGGGCATTTGTTATATGCGCCGTGCGCGAGCGCGCCATGCTAGTCAGCGCGGGCATGTTATGTGCGCCCTGCGCGAGCGCACCATGTTAGGAACCTGCGTGGGCATATGTTATATGCGCCATGCGCAAGTGTATTGGTTTTATGTATCTATAACTTAATGTTGCCTATTGGGTTGACCGTCTCGCATGATGCTAAGGCGGGGTGCATCCCAAATCGTTTATGCGCGTGCGGAAGGGGAACTAACCTCCCCGCATGGCGGGAACATTGAGAGCTAGTTTGTCTGAAGCTCCAAGATGGAATTGACTTCAACATGACTGATCACTATGTTGAAATACCAAGACCACCTGGAAAATCTACAAATGAAACTCAATGTCCCTGACTGCGAGAAGGTTACGTACCTACCCGCAGCAAAGAAATGTCCTTCACGCAGAAAGCTATGCGCACAAAGTGATACGCGCAGAACACTTAGTCTATTCTCCAGATGTAAGGAGATTACTCCCGCCCAAAAGGAAACAGTAGCGTGTTTCAGAGATTTTCCACTTTTTACTGTACACTGACAAAAGTATCTGAAAAAGCACACTGTAACATGAAAAGTCAACTGTCAGCCACCCTACTCCCACCAACCACAGACCTGCATGTCCGTCCAAATCAAATCAAAATCTTTTATCCACTACTCCACTTTTAAAATAAATAATAATAATTTCCATACTTTACCATCATTACACCTAGATATAAAAAGATTTCAATCCCCTAAAGCAAGGGATTGTGTTCCCTTGAGTTTGCCTATAAATATGTAACCTAAATTATCACCCAAAACACACTTCAAACTTCTCTCTTAAGAACTGCAAACTTACACTAATCATCGCCCAAACATCCGTTGTTTTCATTTCCGATCCTGTTACTAGGTAAGCCGAGAATATAACCTTGAGATCTACTTTCCAACCCTTATATTCTCCTAATTCTTGATCTTAATATAGATATTTCTTGTTATTTAATCGTATTCTAGACCTTCAATTCCGAGGCCAACACCAAGAAAACCCGGATCTCGATTAATCCTTTAACAAGAACCACAGGTGAGTCTCACAGCCCCTATTTTCACTGTTTTCACTACTTTTAAACTATTTTCGGGGCGAGGGACACGTACTTAGATAATGTTTTATCATGGTATACTTACAAGCTATGCAAGCGATTATGTGTTTAATTTATGTCTCGTGATGAGCAATGCGAACGGTTATCTATGGTTTTCGATGTATGTGCGCTAGAATTCGAGTAAGTGATCACTTTACCATTGGAACTCTAAGGGTAGGGACTGCTGGTTTGATCCACCCACTCGTAGGGGTCGCACCTCTTTGCATGGACGAGTGCCTAGAATGGGGGCAGTACTATGGGACTGAGCCCGCTCGTGGGGGTCGCGCCTCTTTGCATGGACGAGCGCCTTGTTTTCCGGCACAACGTCCGCGCGTAACCCGCGGGACGGAATTATTGATTAGCTCGTAGGGGCAGCGCCTCTTTGCATAGACGAGTATGGTTTTTCAGAAATGTCCACGCGTAACCCGCGAGACGGTATTACATTATTTAGCTCGTAGTGGCAGCGCCACTTTGCATGGACGAGCACGTTTTCCAGAGACGTTCGCGCGTAACCCGCGGGACGGTATTACTTATTTTGCTCGTAGTGGCAGCGCCACTTACACAGACGAGCACAATTCCCAGAAACGTTCGCGCGTAACCTGCGGAACGATTCTTATCAGATTATGTTATCAGAACTATGTTTTACTAAACATGTGTTTCAATATGATTTTTATCAAGACTATGATGCAATGCGATTTATTAAGTTACTAAAACTTGTGAACTCACTCAGTTTATACTGATTCAAATGTTTTACGTGTCTTTCAGGAGATAACTAGGTAGCGCATGGAGTCACACTTAGAGCACCTCACGCTGAACATCTAAACTAGCTTTTTGGAAGATTTTAGTTCTATCCCTTCGATGCGCGTGGTTGTTCCCGCCGCGCAAGGGGATATGGCGTGGAAATCTTCAACAGTTTTCATACTTGGATGTTTTTATGTAATTTTTAAACAATGTAATGTATTTGTATTAAACATTTCATGCGCAATGAAAATCTTACTTTGAATGTTTGCAATGGCCCGTGCTTAATTATCAATCCCCACTCGCGCGCGCCCGGCTGTTTCCGCCGCTCAGGGCCGGGTGTGACATTTCTATCTTTATTTTTGCATTTATATTCATGATGAAATAAGTAAAAAATGTTGATTATATAAGATAGCAAAAAGAAATGTCCTCCTAGAGCTGAGGAGTTGGAGACAACACTTATGGAGATGGCGCATGCATATTAGCTGCAACAACTTCTTGATGACAACTAAGAATAGGAAAAAAACAATACTTGAGGTTCAAATATAATATTCCTTTTATTGTTTCCTTGTATTAATAAATATATTAACATTTAAAAGAACAACTACATTTTTTTTAGTTACAGGCGCTATGGCGAGTTGAGCAAGAACAGAAAGTCAGATAAGATGCTCGTAGATTTGCATAATGAGATGCTGCAGTTCAGAGATATCTAGTGCGTTTACTTGAGGTGCTTTTTTAACCCTTAATTATATTGAGTTGATTGGGGTTATGATTAATCTCTAATGGGTCAAATAAGAAAATATTAGAAGGAACATGATGAGTTAGAAGTTCCCAAATTTCTAATTTAAAGCATAAAACTTCTGAGATCATTTAATTAAAAAAAAATAATATTGTTGAACTATATATTCTTGTTGAAAAACAAAGCATGTTTTGGGTCATCCTAGCCTAATCTGACCCGTCTTGATTTGTAGCAAAATTCACCCAATTCCAGGGACTCCCTACCTAACCAACCCTAACACCACCCCTCCTACCTTACTCACTA